>NC_046338.1:23421155-23650122 GCF_000738735.6 Corvus cornix cornix | reverse complement strand
GTATCCATCACAAATCCCCTAATGAGTCTTTGATGAAACATATGCAGTGACTTTGAAAACATAATTTTGAAAAATCAAGAATTATTTCTGTTGTTAAATGGCTGATTGGTGTCCTACACGTCATTGTGATACTGACAAAACAATTCAAAATATAGAATTTTTCAAATGTGAATTAATGTCTTCTCTTTATCCAAGTCTGATGAATTTTCTAACTCTATATAAACTAATTCTTTTTGCTCCTTCAAACAAGCAATACAAATTACAACATAATTTGCTATTCTTAAATCTTTCTTTCAGATTTCCCGACTTGAAAGTGATAGGCTGCAGAGGAATTTCAGATATAAATATTAAAGGAGCAGTGTTAAGATGAAAAGAAATGGTAATATCAGTTCATATTTAATTAGGAGACAAACCCAGCTCTTATTATACAGACATATAGCCATGGTTTGGTGGAGGGCTTGGCAGGGCCGGGTTAATGGTTGTACTCTAAGATTTTGGAACTCTATTTTTCCAACCTAAACAATTCTGTGATCGCAGTTTAGGAACAAGACTGACAACAGACTCTCACCTTGGAGAATACTTCTGACTGTATTGCTCTGTGTGCTGTTCTGTAGATTCTGTGGTCTCCTGGGAACCTAAATGTTGTTGATTTCTGTGTAAAAATGATGGCTTGATAACATCAGAAACTTGAATTTTTGCTTAAAATTTCTCAAATGGTCACTGCAGTGAAAACTTGGCTACACTGTCCCACAGATGAGCTCCAAACTGAAGTAGGAGGGACCACTACTAAGAAAAACAGGTTGTCTACTTCTCCACATCCACTTAGCTTTTGACATGTCTGCAGAAACTTCCAGTACACTAGCAAAATGATTGGGAAATCATCAGCAGAGTCTGATGTGTATATTCTTGTCCTGAAGAAATATCAGAAGCGTCAGAAACACCATTAAAATACTCAAAGCAAGTAAGTGTCCGAAATCTCTCTGAAATCCAGCGTCATCTGGACATCTAGTTTTTCTGGACTCCTGTAAAACTTTAAAATCACTTAATATACAGTATCTTTGATACATTCTCTTATTTTTTGCTGTTAAAAAAAACCCAAAAAACCACTGTTGCAGCACTGTTAGGATTGCCTTATTTTTAAATCTGTATTGTTTTGTGGGGCTGGCTGGCTATAAAGTCCTAGAACATTTACCATATTTCCTTCTTTCTATGGATACATTGGGAAACTGGTAACGTTTGTAGAGGAGCTGGACAGCCCAGCTCTTCTACAATATTCAAATCAGGAAATCCTTGAGATGAAAATTGTTGGAATTTGGGGAGCACCTATGTATCAAATATAGTTCTTCCATTCTTTTATCTTCTGGGCATTTTTCTTGTACCTGTAAAGAGATGGTTTTTGATGTTAATTGAACCTTTGTTTTGGCCCAGCAGGGTTATTATTGTCTTCCTTTGTTTTGTTCTTCTTGCTTCTACAGACACAAGTAATTTTTAAAAAAACCATTTACTTCCTGGCTGTTTAATCCACCATCCTTATAACAGACACTGTAGGACGAGAATGTTAACTGAAATACTAAATGAAGGAATTCACCATGGCTTTCAAATTTTCTCTCTCCTGTAGTGATTTAATATTTCTTTTTTTGGTAGCAAAGTTGTTTTTTTTTCCCCACCTAAAATTATGCACCTAGCAAAACCTAAAATAACAATAAACTGTTGGGGATCTGGATCAGGATCTGGATTCACATCTGCTGCTGCAAATCCTTACAGCTCCATAGTCTTCCACAGATATGTACCAACAGTCCTGACAGGGACATCCTGTTTATGTTTGCTTAATGGGATGTACAGCATGCAGGAGGAGAGTCTCTTCTGCTCTGAATGCCATGGCTGTTTCCATCCTATTGAAATGTTCATGAGTGATACTCAATTAGAATTACTTCGTCTTAAAATGTTTTTCTGTTGGTAATTGCTTGACATAGAAAAGGCATCATAGAATTGCTTCCAGACACTGTGTTTCCAGGAGTATTTTAATATTCATATTAATGAGTAGAGAAAGGATTTCTTTAAAATATATATTTTAGTGTCTTGATTTTTTAATAACGGTGGGCAAGTAGTCTGCCAGGTTTAAAAGGTAGTGAGCTACATTCCTATTCCATTAAACTCACACAGACAGGCCCTTAGCTGCGCCAACAAAATCATATCAATTTTCTGATTTTTTTGATTGCTTAGTTGTTCCAAAATGACCTTCAATAAGCATTGCTTTCCTTCCCTTCTATTCAAACAGAAAGAGGGCAGTAAGAACATGGCTGTCAAATATCTGTCACAACAGATTTATTGTACTGCTTAAACCTGTTGAAGTAGATTTTTTTCTACTTCTCTCCTATAATCTGACCCAGGGGTTAAACTCTCAAGCATAATAATTTTTTTCCTTTTTCTTCTTGACAACTTACATGAAACAATACAGGTGTGAGTCAAATCTCTGGGGCACTGTCTGAATGAGTATGAAGCTTCTTACTGCAGGTGGAACTGGCTTTAAAATTTACCTGGCTCCAGGTATTTTCCTCAGTTGATTAAAAAAAACCAAAGCTAAATCCCATTTTATCTCATGATTCAATTCTGTAGTAAAATTGATGCTTCACACAGGATTTGCTAAAATCACAACACATGTCTTGAGCTGAATTTGCAATCCAGCCCAAGTGGGATAGATTTTGGGAGGTTTCCCTGCCCTTACAGCCCCTCCTCTGTCAAGGCGGCCTGGTGCAGAAACAAATCTCTGCCAGATTAGCACTGGAAAATCTAACTAAAATCCCTACACTAGTGTATAATTTGTTTTTCCTCTATAAACCCCAGATAACATAGTGAAAGGTAAACAAAATCCTATCCAAACAACATGGTTGTGTTTACAATTAACTGAAATCTGCCGTTATTCTTTGTTAAACTTTGTTCAGCTATAATCATCTAAAATACAGCTCCTTCTGAGATGTAAATTTAATTCCATTTTCCCTTGTTCCAAGCATCCATTGCATTTAGTAACTGCTAAAGACTGTCAATCTGCAGAAACTCGTAAAACTGTTATTTAATTTCAGGGAGAATGATAACATAGGGTAAACACACCAGGGGTCATTAGCACAGCTACCTGGGGGTTAGCCCAGCTGCCACATTGCTGCAATATGTGGAAGTTGCTTTGCAATGTGCTAAACCACACAAAGTGTTCACTAATGTCATCTTCCAAAGTTTCACAATGGCAGGCAGCAGCAAAAATTTTTTTTTGCACCTTTGATATTCTTTGGAATGATTCTGGAATGCAAGGGCTATGTGGTGAGCTACTGAGAAGTGCTTGATTTTCTTCACTGGTTTGCTGCTCTTCCTCAGCAGCTAGTAACAATCTGCTTCTGAGAGACCAATGTTTGGGGTTCTTTTTTGCTGATGGAAATGTTACCAGGAAGTACAAGAAGGATAACAGTGCCAGGTGGCAATAGGATTGGATTTCTGCAAACATGGTTGTCCTTTCCAACCAGATTTTGGAAGAAGTGAGAAGTGCCAATTTTTCCAGGATATTGAGTGCCTGGATGGTATCTGGAAATTTAACAAATTGTCAGCTGACAGTGCACTTCCCAGTGCACATGTAACACAAGCAGTGTCCTGTAGTGTGCATTTTGAATGAAAGGGAGCTTGTAAAACATAGGTACAGAACATAAAAGAAAAGGGGGAAACAGCAACATAGATGGGAAAGCAAATCCTGACCTTCTAAGATAACAGGGATTGGGTAGGATGCTTCACCTAGCCCCCAGAACGGGCAAAGACTACAGTTAGCATGGGATGGTTTAGCAGTGTGTTTAGGTGGGCTGGTGAGCCCTTAGAAGAATAAAAAGCTATATGCATTTCAGTGATTTTACACCAGGTTTTGCACTTTAAAGAAATGAATCTTTGTGTTTCAGAAAAGCTGGCTCACATCATATGAAATCACAATGAATCTCTTCTGGGGCCTAGTCTGTGTAGGTCCTGCTGAGCAGGCTTTATGTGCCCCAGCTGTCCTAGAATGAGGGGCAGGAAAGCTGCCAGAGCTCTGCAAGGGCTCATTTATCCTACTGAGAAGCAACAGGGTTAATTCGCTCAGGCATTTCTCACTGCTGAAGCAGGGACACTACTTCTGTTACCTGAACTACTTCTGGTGCTGTCCTGGGTGTGTGTGTGCTTCCCTGTAGGACACTGCTGGGCATGTTGCAGGGTTGCACTTTGTAGGGAATGAATTCGCAGGAGAGTGAATAACTGAATTTTCACAGCAGAAGGAAGGGGTTTTGAGACCTGACTTGGGGGTGCACCGCAGGACCTTGGAAAAGACAGCAGTGCCATTGTCCTGGTAACTCTGACAGCCCCTGGACTTGAGGACTGTCTTACACCAGGGATTGCATTTTCTGGAGCTGTGCACACATGCAGTTTGCTCTCCCACTACTCTCTTTCCCACCCTATTCCCTCACTCGTGCACTGGCCATGTCACCCTGTTGGTGCCTACTAGAGCAGTGAATCCTGTGCCTTACCAAAAGCTTCTGAACCATCAAACCTAATGGTATCCACTGAGAATGGAAACACCAATGAACCTTAAATTAAATTTGTTAATCCCATTAGGACCACTACTCCAACATTTTTTACACACCTACATACCAAGTATAAATTAACTTTTTAAGTTAATTTTAAGTACCTTATAAAAGGTGTAATTAGAAAAGATCATTAATGTGGATTTGACAGCAATTTGGTTTGCTTTACTCACCATATAGAACTTCATGTGATGCCTTAGGTTTTAACTTTCATACTTTTCAAATCCTGTACTGCCTGGTGTGTAACTCTGAAGTTTCTTGTCGCCTGTTCACTTCTGCTCTCTCATGCTGGGTAGACATAACAAAGCCTCTCTGGGCCTGCTCTTCAAGGACACTCAGACTGTCCTAGGCCCAAAAAGTAAAAACCAAAAGCCTCTAAAGGGAGGACAAGCTTGGGGAAGTTACATCATTAACTGAAGCTTTAATTGGAGAATTAACCCTGATATGCAAATGAACCAAACTTATAAAAGTGTGAAGAACTTGTGACCCGTGGTCCATCTTGGGGTCCATCTTGGCAACAGCCTGTGGCTCCCCAGGGGGTACCTTTGAAGGCCCTTCAAATAAATACCTACTTTTATTCCCTTACTCCTGTCTAGTCTCTGTTTGTAGGTGGCCTCTCAAGGCATCACATGTAGCAGGTGGAAAATCTTAGTCTGTTTGTCTGTAGTGGTATTTTCTACATTAGGAAAGATGCGAAGTAAATATTTCAAATCAACCAGACTTGCCAACTGCCATCTTCCCCCAAAACCAAATACAATAAATAGATGTAGAAGACATGCTGGCACATAAAGAAGATTGGAAATACAGGAAAACTTAAGCTGTAAACTGACACAGTGTCTGAAAACTGCTTTAGTGCCTTCTGCTGTGAACTGCCTGTTTGCAAAGCCATTAATGCAATGTTCACTTGATTATTCCCAGGACTTCTGTACAGCACCAACACTGACAATCCCTTTTTGTTGTTGGTGGTGGTTTTTTGTTTTTTTGGTTTTTTTTTCTACTTGAGCTGGAATTTTAATTAGAATAATCTTGTTTGGAAGAATTGGTGCTCACATGTTGAAGCACAAAATTAGTTTTATATAAACTGTGTACTATATTTGATAGTGTTGTCAGAACAGCATTTTATGGAGTGTCCTTCATGAGGCAATTTGGCACACTATGCAGCACATGAAAATTTAGTGGGTATTTTATAGCCCACAGGACCCAAGTAAGAAAGGAGGCAGAGATTGTAAGATAGATGGAGCTGCAGAAATAAAAGAATTACTATGAACTGTGGCAAAACAGGGTCAAGGGACAAACAAGGTCAGGTTTGGAGCAGAATTAACAGGTGAGAGAGGAGATGGATCTGAGATCTGACTTACAGTGAAATGTATAACCAGCTGAACAAATTGAAGAATTTTGCAGTGCTCTGTGTGTCAGCAACTTCCTTTTACAAATCTAAGAGCCATTCATTTCTAAGAAACTCAGGTTAAATCCCCTGATAGGCTGAATAGTGCAGTTCCATTGATTGCAATGGGACTATTCCAGTTTACCCACTGATGATCTGACTTGCAGTTTTTCCTGGTAAAGGGATCACAGACCCTTTTTTTAATATTGAAAATGTCAACAACTTGCGTGCCTCTCTTTCTTTCTTTCTCTCCATTTCACTCTCTCTCCCATATACACAAACAATGATAAAGAAGGCTGTTCTACTGAACACTTTTCTGTCATCTAATTTACTCTCAAAGATTAAAAGAATTGTCAGAAATCTGAGGTGTGAGAAAAAACAGAACGAGTTTCTGTCTAGAAACAAGGATAGAGTCAGAGCAAGATCAGTCTGGTCCAGCACCTTGTGGTTGTGATGGTGGTGACCAACCTCTGCAGGAACACGGGTAGACTAGAGGTCTGAGCAAGCACACAGCAGTGTGTCCTCTGAACATTCTTCTGCCTTTGAGGGATTTCTCAAAGCTAAAAAAAGTGTGTTAGATATGTCCTGAAGCAGAAATCTTTGTTTTTAGTGGGACTCGTGGAATTTCTTTAGTCATTTTTGTCCATTGTTTTTCAGCCCATGTCGTATTTTAGCTTCTGCTGACTTCTTTGGAAAGAAATTTGTAACTTAACTACTACATAGCTTAAATACATGTTATATGAAAAAATATCTCACCATTCTACACTGTGCAAAGATGTTTGATCTGATCCCAGCGCTGCAAATTTATTTGGTTTCTTCCCCTCTCTCTTCCTTTCCCCTTTGTATTGGAAGCAGCAGTGAGCAATCAATGTCTATTCACCGTCTCCTCTCCACTCACAATATTACAGGGACTCCCTCTATTCAGCCTTCAGTTGTCTCCTTCTCAAACAGAGAAATACTAATCTGCTCAGTTGCTCCTTTTACAAAAGCAATTCCATGCATCTGATTCATGCTCCTATAGCCTTTCCCTGTGCCTTTTCCATCTCCACAGTGTGCTTTTGGAGAGGAAGCAGGCTCTGTTTCATGCACTGGCATTATAGCATTGTCTGTCCCAGTCTTCATTACTTTTCAATAATTTCTAACTTTAAGTTTGCTTTCTAACCATTACTGAGCACTGAGCTGATGTTTTCTCAGAGGTATTACCTGTAATATGAAAACCTCATTCCTATGTGACTGTCAGTTGAAAGACTATAATTCCATAATAATGTTGGGATAGTTTTTCTCCTGGCTGTATCATCTTCACTTACTTGCCCTGAACTTTATCTGTGACTTTGTCACTAAGGAACTTGCCTTCCCAGGGTCCTCTGCAGTTCTTCAGCAGCACTGGCTTGACAACTATCCATTGTTAGACACAGGATAGCAACATCACTCTAATAGGGGCATGCACCATCCTCTGGGCATAAAAATGACTTGAAGGCATCTCCGTTATGGGAACAAACACTGCGTCCTGTTTGCTTTTTCTTTGGAGATTTTTTTTTATTTGACTGAAAAACATTAATTTACAATGCAATGAATGTTTACCTGGATGCTCTAATCCAAAAGTGTGACATTCATTTCAGGTGGTGAGGGAAATGTACAGTTTCTCTGTGGACCAGGGCTTCTTGCCTATGATTCTCTAGTCTAGTAGCTAAAGCAAGAGCTGAGGAATTATAAAACCTGCATTTGAATTCTGTACTTCTTTGTTGTCCAAAATGTAGATAAATAATTCTCTCATCCTCTGCTTTCTTCCTGTTTCTGGACTTTAGAAACAGGAGGTCTTTAGAAAAGTCTGAGGTCTTTAGAAAAGCAAGCTTATCTTTGTTATTTTACTATCTAATGAATGCATTTTTATTATTCTGTAAATAATAGGGGCTGCTGAAGCAGAAAGGCTGTTTTATATGCATAAATTTTTGTTTTAGAGGTGCATTCTCAACACCATTAAGACACAAAATGATGGAATAAGCAAAAAACATGATCAAGTTCAATAACTAGATCCTTCAAAAATAATACCAAAGTACCTGAATAGTTTCCCTGCCCAAAACTTTGAATTTTTATTCCAAGGTAAATTACAAACAGCAGTTAAAATTCTGAATGTATTTGAAACCAAATTAAAAAAAATAAATAATGGGTTGCTTTTTAAAGGAAGACATTTAACTCAGACCTCCTTAGTCCTGTTGTGACATTACTGGAAGTACTGATTGCTCTGTGGTGATTTTAATAGTATCACTTGATTTTGGCCTGATTTCCTAAGGATATAAGTTAATCATCACTCTGGAAATAATTTTGAACTTACTGTTGACTTTAAAACTATATTTTGAAATGGATTAATTATAATAAATTCCCATAAATTTTGCAAAATACCCTGGCAAACAACCTCTTTAGAGGAATGTATGAAGTTAAAACTCACAGTATGTTTTGCACCACAGAATTCACATTAAAGAAAAGTTGAGGAATGCCCAAATCTTGGATAGACCTTAATTTAGGTTGCTATTTTGAAATTTAAATTTTATTCCCTCTATTGATTCCGCAATATTAAACCCACCTCCCATAGCATCCAGTAAATCTATTAATTTTTCGCTCCTGTTAGGATCCCATATTGGTTAATGAGAGGTATCTTCATAATGCTTTCCTTAGTTACAGTCTTCTTATGAAACATAAAGTTAGTCCTCTTATGCTCTGAAAAATCTTTCTCCATTTGTTCCAACACTCATGGAACTGCTTGTTACATTGCATATTTATTAAATATATAAAATATGGGATGATTAAGTCAAAATGAAACATCTTTTAAAAGTGTTTCTGTAGTTAGTCGTGAACATGACAAATAAACTGCTACTATGCTGAAAGACACTGCAATAAAAATCTCTCCACCAGAAAATTTTCCAACCACATTCTGCAATAACTTTGGCAATACTGGTCTTCTCTACCCAAATAGAACAATTCTGGGAAGGGCAAATACTCCCCTTGAGTGTCATCAGTGGCTGGGTTAAATGTGGAGAAGAGAGACAGGAAACATAAATTCTTTTTTTGGCTCAGGAAGAAGGAGGGCTGCAGAAAATTGGAGACGTGGAGGATATTTTTATTAAGTACCCTGAAACCAGTTTTCCCTTGGAAGTACAAAAGATTTCTGTTTGCTACATGCTCTAGTGCAGTGGCTCAGATACTGTGCTGCCTGTGACAACAGAGGAGGAGGAAACATGGAAGCAGCAAAGTCTTACAGAGGAGACACAAGACACCACTTTGATTTTCTCATTCAAGTTTTAGTAGTTACAAAGACCATGAGACCCATCAAGGTAATGTAAGGAGTCAAATGACACAGGCAGAGTCAACTTCTCCAGATCTTCGGGTATCTGAAGCACCAAAATTTTGTGTCAAATTTCGTAACCAGTGGTTTTACTTTCTAAGGTATCGTATTTTTCATATCCTGTGTTGACAATGCGCATTGAGTTTTCTGCTTTTACTTTTCCAGTAGATAAAAATGAAACAAGTTCAGCCTGAGCAGTTTGAATGAGGTCCCATGATAAATTTGCTTTGGGATACACAATTGATACTGAACGTCAGTGATAGGAAAATACCTTACAGATTTAAAAATTGAAGCTAAACAAAACAAGCTTTAATAAACGTTACATGATTTCTGCTTTTTCCAGCCCTTTGCTTTGTTTACCATCCAGTCCCTAAAGGTTTATAGCCCGGTTCATTAAGCAAAGGTCATGCTAATCCTCCCTCCTCACCTCTCACCAAGCACAAGTGCTGTGCTGCAGCATGAGTGGTAGAAATACCCAGGTTGCCTCAGCAGGCTTGTATTTGGCTTTCAAAATCCTAATCAAAACTGGCGTTCTATTGCCCCCACTGATTATGTCTCTGTTAAAACCCATGCACTCTTGTCTTGAGCCTTTCAAGTGTTTACACCTATCCCTTCTCCTGCCCCAGTACTCAAGAGTGAGTGTGGCTTTGCCAGTTCTTGGGACAGTCAAAAGGCAGTAATGAACTGCAGAGTTAAGTGAATTCATTATTCAGAACCATGTATGCCTGCAAATGTGTTGCATTTTGTGAAACGCATGACAAAAACAGAATTTAGAGAACTTGGTAGAGATGAATCCCATTAAAAAATAGCTTAGAGCATTTAAAAAATGAGAACAGGTCACAGGAAAACATGTTTCTACCCTTCAGCCCCCATGGGGATATCATCGTCCACTCTGCTTTCTTCAGCCCAGTCAAAGGTTTTCTATTAACTTCAGTGAAACTTTGAACATTCCTTTGCTTCTAATTGCTAGATTTTGTTTTCATTTAAATAAACATTGACATTAAATAAGTTCCAGTAAAATTAATTTGGAGTGGCTTCCCTTGAAAGGCCTCTGACAGCCTGAGCGCATTTCAGTCTAGGTGAAAAATAACCAAGAAGTTGCTGGAGCATTTAGACACCACTAGCAAAGATTTTCAGTAAAATATGGGCTGCCTGTTTTGAATAGGCTTTTTTTTTTTTCTCCATATAGCAACAGCTGCTTTTCAAGGCTTTGGCAACAAAATACAACTGTAAGAAGCACTTCAACCTTCTCATTTCCCATTAGGAAAGTCTAAGGCAAGAGCTCCCTTCAGGGGCTCTCCAGCTGGATAACCTGATAGAAAAAAACAATACCACCTAAGAAATGCAGAGTTATGGTCAAGCTGAAAAGGACTTGTATTCACAGGAAGGACATCTAAAGAAATTTAACTAGAATTTAGAATGTTTTCAGTTTCCTGCATTCCTTTTTTTTTGACTCGAGAACCCCAAGAGGACTAAGAACATAATTTCCTTTAAACAAATACCCATGGCTAAATACTATGATCCATTGGCACACTGGTCTTACCTCTCAAAGTACTACAGGCATTTTCTTGCAGAGCAGGACTGTTTTTCACTTGGAAGTCTGCAGATCCTGTGTAGAATGATTACCTGGATACACTGGGGTGTGCTTCTTAAATATGCTGAGTCTAGGGAGATCCTAACTTCTGAGATTCTGTTAGTGTATTATTTTGAAATCAGGAGCTGTGGATTATTTTAGGCTTTCTTGTGCATGGCTAACGAAAACATAAATTGATGTCAACAGATGTGGTGAATAAATTCTTAGTGTATTGTCAGGGTACAGGTGATTACACACCCTGATAGGTTGGAGGGATTAGGTACTTTCTGATTTTTGTGGGTGGTTTTGCAGATGCTGTGGATTTGATTACTTGTCTATGCCTTTCTATAACTCAAGCTGAATTGAATCAGAGGAAGAGTTGATGATGTTTTATAAAGTTATAGCCTGCTGCAGAAATCTTATTAATTTTTTTTTCTAACTCAGATGAGATTTTCCTTTGCACTGGTTCACTGGTTCCTTCATTCCTCGTGTCTTTGGAATCCAGTGTGCAGGGATATTCTTCTGGTTATTCCATGCCTAGAAGATGCATGTTCTGCTCATGTACCTGCCATGGTAATTGCTCGTGGTATGGTTAAAATGGATTGATGCCCTAGGATATCACACGGACTGTTTTAAAAGTACTGCCAGCTTTGCACACATTTGAATTATTGTTCAGGTACTTTTGAAGGAAAGAGCTCCATCAGTTCTGACAGAAATTACATTTCTTTCATTTTTGATATTGTTATGACAGACGTGAATTTCTAACTCTTGCTGGATTAGGACCTTGGCAGATTTTTTAGCTGCTGGATCAGGACAAGAACTCACAAGGTGCCTCACCCTTGACCTGAAGGAATACCTCCAGGGTGAAATAATCTATCTACTCATTCAGTTTTTGGAACTTCATTTGAAACAGCAGAAAAAGCTGCTAATTAGCACTAACAGTGATGGTGCTTTTTCTGTCCTGGAATCCTCTCCTAATAAGATTTCCTTTCAACTTGCTACAGCGCAGTGGCTGCATTAAAGTGTTCAGTGTATGCAGCAGCTTTGAACCTTCATTTTGAAAAGAAAATCTTCATTGAAGTGACAGTCCTCCACCCACCCAAAAATCACAATTTTGAACACTAAGTGAAATATTAATGAGATTTAGTGCAAATTAATTGATACGGAGAGATGAGGAGCTTAAAACCCCACTTATTTTGATGACTGTTTCATTAGTTTGTGAGGGAGGAGGGGTTGCTCTATTCCTTTCAGAGGAAAATTTCTGGGACTTCTCTTTCATGTGTCACATACGTGCTATTTTCTGTAATATCAATTATACAGAGGATGCTGTTGCAGAACGTTTATTATCATTTGTCTGCAAAGGAAAATAGCCCATAAAGGAACTTTAGTTTGATGACCAAGGTGTTGCAGTGCAGAGCCAACAGTTAATCGTTGGGGTAGAGGGAAGGAGGCAGAAGAGCAGGGAGCAGCAGGTTTGCACAGAGCCTGCCAGGATCACCCCAGCACTCCAGCAGGATGACTTGCAGCGCGGAAGGGAAGGGATGTGTGGCCCCTGTTTGTGCTGCTCTCTGGATCCAGTCAATGGTTCTGTGCCTGAGGAAACCATGGAGGTTTGGGTTTGCAGGTTCTCTCATGTTTGCATATTTACAGCTCTTGGCTACCTAATGGAGCTGGAAATGAAAGGAGAGGTCGAGTCTGTTAAAAGCAATATTAGTGAGAGAAGACTGGGATGATTCTTTCTTTCAAACTTTTCCTTTTCCTAGTTTTTTGAGGCTTAGGAGCTGACCTTGTCCTATGTCAGTTTTCTTCAGCATTAAACACTAACATGCTTTCATAGTATTGACATAAAAGAACAAACCTTAACCATTTGGTTCTTTCAAGGGAATGAAATTCTTTACAGTCTTACACTGATATGTTTCACACTTAAAAACTGAATGCTTTTATCCAACCGTTGTAATCTTCATAAGTGATAAAATAATTATATATAATTATAGAATAATATAATAATTATTTAGTTAAGGATATTAACTGGTGGTAGAACAGAACCTGAACTAGTGACCAGAACAAGAACTTTTTTAAAAGTGAAGTTGACTATATGCTTGTGTCTTAGTAAATATATGTTCAAGGAGAGACAGATTTCAACAAGTATCCAAAAACATGGTGAAAATCGATAATATGCCATCATGGAAGTAGCACTGTGTTAGAAATATGAACAGATTAGGAAAAGTGTTGATTAGTTGCTAATTTAAGGAATCTTTTTATGGTTTTGGTGGAATTTCATGTTTGACATTTCAAACCTCCTTTTCAGTTGTTTGAAAAACAGTTCAACCATAAAAAGAAGCACAAAAGGGCATGACATATTGACACACAAAGATGTGGATCACTGAGTCTCTTGAATTTCCACACCTTATGTTGGCAAGTTCTCTTGAAAATTGTTCTTTTCCCAAATATCAGGACTTCAAACTCAGCTTAGATCTTTTCAGCCATACTGGGTTCTTTTCCATCATATGCAGCTCACCCCAAACAAGTACTCTGTGGGCTAAATTATGGTCTCAGCTACACTTGCACAGCTTCACTTGTTACAGCTGATGTCTGTAGTGACACGTGTGCAATTCCATTAGCCTTTCAGTGCCACAGGTCACTGTCACCAGGAGCAGCAGCTGGAGCTAATGGGATTTCTCTTAATGGGAGAACAAAAGTTGCATGACAACATTTTTGAAGCTCGTAATCAGGCATTAGATGATCAGGGCTCATCTCAGTTGGCAGTCTGGATACTTTTGTGGTACTCATAGCTGGAGGAAAACATTGTTTATAAACAGCCAGATTCTGAAACGACCACCCAAACTGGGCAGTATCTTGCTTACTTGAGTGAGGTGAGGTACTGCTCCATGCAAATAAAGTGTTAGAAGGTGGCCCAAAGTGGATACAAGTGATAGAAAGCAGAGATATGCAGTATGTGTGTCATCTCACACGGATTCATTTCCAACAGACTATAGTTAAAGAGTGTAAGCACAAACCTAAACAACATAAAGATCCTGTTAAAGTACTTTATCTGTGCTGCTGTAGCATGCCTCCTTTGGCACTTCCAACACTGGATAGTAAAAGGTTGTTAAGGGAATGGTTTACTTTATATCATGAATGCAGCTAGAGAACAAGCAGTGCATTGCTTGTTTTCATAACAAAGGAAACAAAAGTATGAAAAGAATGACACCCCTTCACACTTAATACCTACAGACTTTGTTTCACCAGAGTAAGCTCGAGTGAAAACAATTATAAGAATTCTCTTCTATATGGGTTAGGGACCCTAATAAGTCCCTAATTGCTGATGTCAGGGTACCACTAAAACAATGAATCTGTTTTGGAGCCTGGTTGCCATAAATTCCTTTCCCTCACCCTAGGAACATTCTGCTTCCCCAGCTTTGCTGCTGACATGTCTACAGTAACAGGCCTTTCTTGCTATGGGGGGAGAAGCAGGAATTACAGGAGCTGTATTCTCAAATGGCAATTTCTCTGAAAGTCAAGGCGAGGAGAGGATGCTTACTGCTGAGAAAATCAGGCCTTAACTGCAAAATTTGGAAAGCTTTGAGTGATGAAAAGAAGGTCTGAAGCTTATTCAAGCACTGCTTCCATCACACTCTGGCTGTATTTTGTGGATGAGCCTGTGGTAGTGCTAAGCTGAGTAGGCAATTTAGCATTCACTGACACAGCCCTGAAGGCTGTCATTGCTTTGACCTTCTCAACGCCCTCAACCTGACATGGATGCACCAGGCAATCATTTAAGAAGCCAGGAGAAAGGTAAATCAAGCATGATTTTGAGTCGTTGCAAAAAGGATAATGATACATACTAAAAGTAAACATTAAATAGAAAAGAATAATGCAATGCCTAAAATAAAGCAAATCTCTGAGAGGACAGAAACTGGGGTCATCACAGTTAGATATCCATGGAATTGAAATCATGCTCTGTGAAACAGACAAATCATTTTTGTGAAGTGAGTGACAGTGATGGGAATCCCTGGCTGCTGCATGAGCAAACTTCACTACTCAGTTCAGTCACTTTATGATTAAATAGTTGTGTGGAGAGCCCCTGTTTTAATTATATTTTATATCTTGAGAAATGTACACACCGTGAGATGTTTCTGTGTACATAGAGCCTATCCAAATCCCTGAGCTAGACATTAGCTGTCAGTGATGTGCCCAGGGAAACATACGTGTGTATCCCATGCAGGAGGAAAATGAGCAACTATCTTTTTAACTCTTTTAGTGATCAAAAGTACACATTGGGAAGTAAAACCAATCCAAGACAGCGAGAGGAAAAAAGTGTGAATAGAAACATTTGTACCCTGCCAGTCTGGGACTGAATACTCCCAGCCTGGGCTCCCGAGTAGCTTTGTCTTCACAGCTTCCTCATGAGGTAGTATTTGATATTCTTTGCAGAAAATCAATCTTCTGGCAGAATTTTTCAGGAGAACTTCTATCAGGGAAAAAAGTCATGAGTACTCTGATAATTTATACTGCAATAGTGTATAAGTTATTGCATAAACATGAATTAAATCTATGCTAGAAAGCACAGCATCTAAAACATAAAACAGAATACTGGCTCACATGATTGACAGATTATCCCCAACTGCGGAAACGATCCGTCAAGCCCTGGATTTAGACTCTGGAATTCTTTACCTTTGCTGTCAGCCTTTTGGATAGATCACATCTCTTCATTTTGCCTTTCTTTTTGCCCTGGAAAATAAAGGTAATTACACTGATTTATCAATGAGAAATGTTATAAAACGATAAATATTTTAGCCAGCAGTGTTTTCATTCATTCATTGTAGTGGGATTTGGTTCTCATTTTTTGCCAGAAGGAACAGAATATTAGCATCAGAGTTAGACCAGAGCCCAAAAGAAACCAGTTCAACAAATACAGGCAGAGTATTGCTGCAGGATAGGCTTCTGGTACTTCCTATGTTATGAGATATATCTTATTTTCCAGCTGAGAGGGTCTTATCCAAACCCATGGAAGTATAGATAATTCTTTTCTTTGTTTCCACTGAGCACTGGATCCAAAGTCACATTAAATAAGATGAATAGAAGGTCCCTGTTAGTGATGACTACCAGGGACTGATAATGGGAAAACCAGACAACTGTATGGTTCTTGTGTGACAAGGAAAAGACAGAGGCCAACAATTTATTTATGGCCACTGTTTCTCTCCATAGAATATCCTCTCTACCACGCAGTCCTGAGGCTGTCTGTTATCCACGCATGATATCCTTTGCATTATGCTCTCATCTCGTAAACTTTAGACGTACACACTGGCAATGGAGGCAAGTTCCCCTGGGGATTCTAACCCACTCTGCAGTGCTGACAGAGCTGTTCCTAGGCTGGGGCTGCTACACTGCTCTGCTCCATAGCACAATTCTAGTTACAGCAGAGAGGAAACTGCAAGGCAGACTAGAAACAGAGAAGAGTTCAAAATTCTTAAGGAGCTGAGGAATGCAGATCAATGTGTAACTCAGGAGGAATCTCAGGAGTCAGGACTGACTTTGCACCTATTTGCAACTTAAGTGGATAAATCTGTTTGTGCAAACTAGGTAGAAAATGGTTATTAAGAGCTGTCTGACTTACAAACGTTCATGTCAACCAATTAAAGAGCATAAAGGGAAAGTCAAAACCAGCAGTATCAATAGAACACTCTGACAAAAAAGGGAAACTATTTCACCAAATTAATTAATCAAACTTATTAAACAATTGGCTAGTCAAAGAAATTTCATCATATTCTTTGTCAACCTGTGTGCTGATTTAAAAAGAAAACTGAACCCTTTCAGCTCTCAATATTATAAAAATCATGGAAAGACATAGAAAACTTCCCTGCTGTCCCCCATTGTTGAGCTGTAGCAACACTGGGAATAGAGCTGAAACCTTCAGCCTCCAAGGAGAAACACCTGGAATATAAATCAAGCCATCTTCTCTAAGCCTCTGTGACCTTGGCAACATCAGTAAAAATAAGTAACATTTTATTGCTTTCTCTTTTTTTGTTACATATGTTCAGTTATACACAGTCATATATATAACCTTTTTTTCTTTCATTTTTCATCGTTTGCCCTCTACTCACTCCGTAATCTACTGGTAACAGTTTTTTGGAGGTTTTTTTGAAATGTAGAAAAGGGCATTTCTGTATGGCTGGCAGGAATGATATTTTATAATCCTGCTTTTTAAAACAGGTGTCTTTCTGCCATTCTGTTTGAAATAGTTTAGAACAACTTATGAGCAGCTGATTCACAAAACCAGGGAGAATTAAGTACCTCAGCAAGATTTAACCTCTGGAAAACATCCTCTGAAGTGCATTTGTTTCCTAATTTGCTCATTTCTGCCAGCTTCACGTGTTCTTGTTATCCACGGGCTGTGCACAGTTCCGGTCAGGTACAAAAAAGGCATTTTCCAGTTGTGGAGGTCCTACAATTTAAGGGAAAAAATATGGTGATGTTTTTCTGCCTCCAACAAAAAAGAGGAGAAGGAATAAGCACAGTGTTCTTGTGTAAGTGAGCACATAGCAAGAATCAGAGATCATTAGTTGTGCTGCTACAGCTGATTTGCACAATGTGTGATCTAACTCTACCTGAGTAAGCACATGTGCACACACTCTGCACATCTTTATGCATAAACCCTTTTTACTTGTTCAAAATATCAAGGATTCTGGCTGATATGACATCTTTAAGGGCATTATTAACTTTTTTTCTGTATCTTTTTGATTGCTGTATTGCTTTGATAGTACATCTAAGGAAAAAATAGCTACACTGTCTTTAATTCAAGAGGTAGAAGGGAGGAACTGAAAACCTCTGGGTTTACTCCTGGGTTTTTCAGCACTTTGAAGATCCTCGATTCTCCTTTACAATACTATCAAGGTTAAAAGAAAAGTTTGGAAAAAATGGATTCTCATGGGTATGTACCACATAGGTACTCCAAAGTACAGCTGCAAGAATTTCTGAAGAGGAATTAGAGGACAGTCTTTAAGTTCTGCATTTAAAAAGAAAGAGGTAAACTATTTAAAAAGAACTGAACAAGTTTTGAATTGAGTGATCAAGAGGGAAATGCACATGGCACTAGTGCTGGGTCTGACAGTGTCAGATTGCTCATGCAGTGCTCATATTCATTCATAGCTTTTTTCAATCGCTCTCAAAACCCCAAGGAAAGAAAAATAATCTCTCTGAATAATTTAAAACTGTTCTCTTTTCAGTCATCAGTCCTTTTGTTCTTGTGTATATCTATAACCTCACACCAGTCACTTTAATTTATCTATAGCTGTGATATAACCATCTCAATGTCTAAAGCAGTGGGAGAGCAAAATGGAAAGGAAGTATTTGTACCATTTTAAGGAAAAGGGAAAAAGAAGGCAAAAATCCCCTAATCTGTCTAGAGATTTACAAAGAGGAGAGTGATGCAAAGACTTCCTTTACAAGAGATCCATTCGTTTGCTGCTCAGTACCAACTAAAGAGGGCACCTAAAAGGGCATAAAAGTGAATATATCTTTATTTAAGATGAACATATTTATAAGGCTGGGGTTTTTTCCCCTCATTTGATTTATATTAGGCTTCTAAAATGCCCCATTTCTAGAGACTCACCCAATATGATTAGCATCATTATTTGTATTACAAAGTACCTCAGAAGCCAGCAGTGAAATCAGCAGCCTTTTGTACTAGACACTGTCCTTGCCTTGAAGAGCTTACCTAATAAAAAAGAAACTAAAAAGTAACTAAAGACAGGAGAAAAGAAGTAATTCTGTAATAGGAACAGCCACAGAAAGATTATTTTGAAATGCCCAGGAAAAACCCTAAATTCACAGGGAAATCGAGCCACTTTCTGAGGTCCAACTCTTTGCTTTGACCAGAAGATTCTTATTTCTCTGATGTAATTAATGGCTCAATTTACAACCTGTAGTAATTTCTAAAAAACATTCTTTATAGTAGAACTGCTCTGGCATCCATCCCATAGTAATCACTTTTGTAAATTCAGAGCAAAAAATGTGGTGTCAGAAAAGTGAGAGACTGGAGGCAGTACTAGAAGAAATCCTATTTTGAGACAGGTAGTCTAAAATCCCAAGAAAGGCCAGATCTCCTGGGTTCTAATCCTGAGCATAAATATATTAAACATGAGAAAATCTTTTGCAGGAAATATTCCATGGTTTGTTTCCTTAATTCCATGTGAGTTTAACAGCAGGACTTCTCAGCTTCCCAAGCAGCAGCTGAGGCACCTCGGCCTGAGGGAGCCTGAGGCCTCCCACCTCTCATTTCAGCCTGTTCTCCAGAAGCCAGGACTCTGAGGAAATGTGCAGAAATCTTCATGCATTGAAGTTGGGCATATGTTGAATTATACCAGAAAATAGGAGAAGTGACAAAAGGGTAAAAGAAAATGATTGTGAATTTAGTCAAGTTAAGCTGAGACTTCAGAACAGACATAAAGAATGAAGATCAAGGGAAGTGGTAATATGAAAGAGAAGATGTTTCAATAAAAGCAGAAGGTCATGTCTATCAGGCTGCTCAGGCTGGTCCACAGGAAGTTGCAAGATCTATATCTGCACAGTTTGGAAAGGATCTGGAATTTTTTATTTTGGTACCATGAAGATATTTCTAATGCTGTTTACACATCTTTTGATTTTACATACTGCATCTTAACATGTGGACAGGGCCAGGCATAATCTGCTCTTTGTAGGGTGATTATCCATGCAGAATATTATCCTTGGACAAAGTGAGGATCAAAGAAAGAAATGATAGGGCCATTTTTGCATATATCTATATATTTGTGGCTCTCTATCTCGATAGGGGAACTCATTCTTTTAAGAAAATGAAGGAGGATCTATTTTAATTTTTTTTGGAAGCTTACTAATGAACTGCAGAACAGATGTATCTCGGAGACTGTCATCAACCCCCTGAGTAGCAATGATTTGAAACAGTTTGTCAGATGTACTTGATCATGATTAAAATAAGACAAATTAACAAGTTTCACCTCTCTTGATGGAGAACAGATAACTGTCATTCAGTGGTTCTTCCATTGTGGACTAATTCTTTATTTTATTCCCAAATAGGCTTTTTATAAGCTTATTGATATTCAGCAGTAGGAGAAATGCAACCCTCTTGTCTGACACTTTGATGCTCCTTCTCAGCCGCAGGAAGAGCTCAGCCCCGAGGCCCCCTGGCCCCCCAGCTGCTGCCCCAGAGTGCAGCTCCAGTTAAACTCAGGTGGGAGGGCTCCTCCTCTTGCCGAGCGCTGCCTGCTCCCACCCCGCTCCCTGTGTGTGGGCAGCCTTGGCCCTGAGCTCTTCTGTGCCTGATGGGTGCTGGCCAGAGCTGCTGCTCCTGGGGCCGTCCTGCTCTGGCTGGGGCTCCGAGGGCTGCACCCACCAGTGAGTTCCCCTTGCCCTGGGCAGCCTCAGGCTATCTGCCCTGATGGACACGGCCCTGTGGCCCAGAGTTGCACTGAGTAATACACAGCTTTTATTTACCTCCTAAGGAAACCTCCCTCCTTCTCTTCAGATAAAATGAAATGAAAGGCTTCAAGACTATATATTCCTAAAGTGTCTGTATAGGAAGAAAGGCAGAGTCTTACATGATTTGTTGTCCAGGTAACAACACGAAACTCGTTTCTGGTTGATAGCTGGAGCCCCCACAGGGTTGTTATTTTTTTAAGGGTGGATTGTTTGGTTAAGAACGGAACAAGGGGGTGTTGTGGTGAAAGGGGCAAGGAATGAGCCCTCAAGAACGGTGGAGGGGTGCCCTCAGGGGTTGGCAGCCAACCTAAACCTCTACCTGCAATGGCAGCCCACAAAGCCAGCCTCTGCTAGCCTATCATACCCAGATAGCTGTGGCAGCACTTGTTTGGTTCCAGCATTCAATTACTGTTTGCTATGAAATGGGACACTCTCTTTTTAAACATTTATGCTATTAATTAATTGCAACAGGGAGGCATAAATGTTTGTTTCTCACTCAGCCACCCACAAGATGGATTATGGCCTGTGTGGAGCCTGAAAGAGACTGAATAGAAATATACTCATTTAAATATATTTTTTGTGAGGAATATAAAATTACATGTTTGCTAAAAATATAGGATTTTTCTCCATCCGTCCTCCCTTTGGTAGTAGGTACCCATCAGAAAAAATGTGACTTGCTAATGTGTAGTAGGAAAACACCTAGTTCTTGATTTATGCCAAGCTAACTTAGGCTTCAGATCATTAACGAAACTATTTTGAATTGGAGAATATTGGTGCCAATTAGAATAGTTAGGTTAAAATAAGTGGATATTATAATTGTGGTAATATGAACTGAGTAAATGAACATTATGAAAATGAGGTTGCTGTTACTTTGTTCCCCAAGTAGTCTTGTCTAAAGTAACTTACTTTTTGATAGTGTCACACGTCTCTTACTGGTTGAGAAAAGGAAATTTCTGGAGATCAGAAGATGAGAAAGCAGTCTGTAAAATGCTTGAGCGTTAAATATAGTCAGTCTCATGGCTGCCTAACTCTGCAAGAGGTTACTTATTTCCTGTGCTAAATTTGGATGACTGTTTTAAAAGACTATTCTCAAGGAAAATTATGGAAAGACTTATTGTGCAAGCACAGATGTGAGCAGAAAAATATCCCAGGACTTTTCAAAGCATTCCTTTACCAGCACATTCTACTGCAAACAGAAAAATTCAGAGCCCAACAGCTTATGTTATAGTTAGCTTTTATGATCCATTGACATTTCTAGCTTTTGCTCCATCATGTGAACATGGTGTCAGTAAGTGTAAAATCCCTCTTTTGCTGTTTTGGTGTCCTAGGGACTCTAGTTCTAATATAACTTGATTTTTCTAAGGTCAGTTAAAAGCTTCCTGGTCCCAACAGTTCCAATCATGTACAGGAGAGCTTCTTTGTATGGGGAAGCTTGTGACATTCTCTCAACTCCTCAAGAAAATCAGTGTTAGGATGCTTTCAATTTAAAGCACTGTAGGGTTGGGGGTTTTTAACAGAAAAAAGATTGCTCCCACAAGTATTAATCTTCCGTATTTACCTCTCAGGGTTGCGTGTGTGCTAAAATATATTTGGAATAATTGCTAAAGATGTGGTTGATAAGCTTAATCTAAAACAAGCATTGTGAAGTAATGCTAATGAAATTTAGTAGCTGAAGGGGGGAAATATTTCTTTGTTGAAGTCTGGTAATTTTGGAGCTGAAAATGCTTAATGTTCTTTAAGGAAAGGGGGTAAAAAAGGTACTTACTTATTTTAATACTAAGCAGTTGTATTTTTCTAACAGCTAAGTTTAAGTTGACACTGCTACAGTTAATCTCTTACTCCATCTGTGTGTAACCACTTCATGCTTGGGACAATATTTACCAACTTTTCAGAATGAATCACATTTAAGCAACAACAAATCTATTGCAAAGATGAGTTGGTGTCTGCCTCTTACCACAGCCTCAGGAATCCCCAGCATTTTCTGAACCACAATGTGGCAATCAGCAGTTTAGGTATTTCAGGAAAAAAAATTACATGTGTGCTTTGTTGAACCCTATTCAGGAAATGGAGTAAGCTGTTTATTCCTGACTTGTATTTTAGCACAAAATCTGAACCTCTGTAGTATTAAAAGGGGACCAACCTTCCCCTGTCTGTCTCCACAAAGTTCTCCTGCAATTTTCTTTGGATGTGCGTGTGCACGTTCATATTTAAAGGTGTGCTCTCTCTGTTGTTAATACTTGTGCCATTAGACTTCTCATAAATTCAAAATCTGGCTCACTGGGTGGGTCACATGGGGTCCCAGAGATGACAGGGGTGTATCAGCCTCCAGTGCCTCAATTCCGAACGCAGGGAGGAGCAGCTCTGGAGCCAAGCATGGGCAGCACAGCTCTGAGAGGACAGGAGCAGCAGTGACTTCTGTTCTGTTTCAAAAAGCAAAGTAACCAGCTGTGACCCAGCATGCTGCTCTGACTCTGAGCCCTGCAGCCTCGCTGTTTTACCTTACAACTCTTTGTTCTACTATTGTGAGTTTAGGTTTTCACTTCTAGATCAATTAAACAGTTTCAGATTTGAAAGATTTGGTTTTTGTTTTATCCATAAATGAGTAAATCACAATGATGTCTAATCTTAATCCTAATCTTTCCTTGAAAGGACTGAGAAACAAATAGTAAATTTTCATAAGTTTAGAGTTGGGGTTTTTTTAGGTATACGTGAAGTGGACAAACACTGTATGCTTCTATATGTTGAAAAAAATCAGGGGCATTGAGTGGTTTAATTACAACCACCATCGTATTTCTGAGTAACTGCATAATAAGATTTTGTTTGCCTTGTAGTCTTCTCTAAACCCAGGATAACTTTTTTTAAACTTAGAAATCAAATTTTAAGTCATAGTTCCTCTTGGGTGGCATTTGTAATGCAGTCTGATCTCCCTTCCCTGCACATATCAATGCATATTTTATGGCGTCTTATCTTAAAACTAGAGCCACTGCTACTCTGAAGTGAACATCACACTCTTTTTAGCTATAGATAACTAAATCTATTCAAAATATTTCTCTTTTTTTCTGCACTAGTAATTGAGGGGGTTTTAATTAGTCATGTGATAGTTATAATATCAAGCCCGATATTATTAAACCCTCACATTAAGATGTCAAATGAAACCCAGAAACTTCCGTAAGAAACCTGATCTTCAACAAGCAATCTCATTAGTCATACAAAGCAGAATTGCTGTTTACTCAATGACAGCTCTCTTTAACAGACTTATTGGGAAAATTTAACTCTTCTGTAGCATCCAGGACTTGAATTGATTTTGAAGACATTTTTTTCTAAGCCTTTTCTATTGCTTTGCAAGGCTTTGTAGTACTGGGAAGAAATATGAGAGATGTAAAAGCTATATATCACACTTTTAGATTGAATTATGTCTGAGATTCTTAGAGTGGAAAAAGCAAATGAAAAAGGAGTATGTTTTTCTCTTTCATATTCCTTTCTCTGCACAATCTAACAGCTCCCATTAGCCAGGTCTCTTTAGTACAAATGCACGTTTAAGAAACTGATCTGTGACAGGATGTTAGTCAGGTGATGGCAGTGCATGACACACTGCTGAATTATAAGGCTGGCTTTCAGGAGGGAAACTTTAAGTCTTATTTGGGGATCTTACCAGGGTCTCAGTGTGAGCAGGACTTGAGGGGGTCTAGGAGAGCTGGCTAGTCAAGGACAGCTTCCTTGGAGCACAAAAACTGTCCATTGTAATTGCAGGAGGTCAATGAACGGCCATTCCTGCCAAAAGACATGCTCAGAGTGGCAGATTCAACAAAATTTGGTAAAAATTTTTAAAAACATTGTTTTGTTGTTTTCAGAATTAATTTTGTTCACTGTCAAGCTGATAAAGGAGCATTTAATGTCAGACTGTCTCAGCCCAGGATTTTTTAACAGACTTGAACATTTGTTCTGGTCCATTCAGGACGGCACTACTGTTCCCTGGGTTGGCTTGCCATCCTTGTTGCCCACTTACACAAACCCTTCCCTGCCTCCTCTGAATTGATGACAGTGTTTTAGCAGAACCACTTCCACTTGTGTGCACCAGCAGGTCACAAGGAATGCTGTCATATTAAAATTCTAGGATACTTCTTTATTTTTTTCCCCACTACAGGTTTAAGCCTGCATGCACTGAACTGTGAATATACCTGCACAGATTCAACTCCCATTACCAGTAATGGTATTCCAACGCCAGCAACAGCTCCTACAAAAAATTAATTCCCTACCCCCACAGTCTTTTTGTTTTTATCTCCCTGTGTGTTTCAAAAACCACAGAGTTCTGGAAAAGTGGTGTTCTTCAAGAAGTTGCTGCACTGATAAATTTATGCTGAAACTACCCGGTAGTGCCACACTTTCAATCCCAGTGTTGAACTGCAAACCAACAGCTTATCTGCATCTTATTGAAAGCTATCAGTTTTGAGCTGTGATGCCCTCTAGACTAACAAATAATGTACAAAGCAGGTTTCTTCACTTTTCTCTTTAGGGAATCTCACAGAAGTATAAGGACTTTTGCCTTCTATTTTCAGTGAAGTCAGGTCTCATTACATTCCTTTGGGTCATGCAAGGAACTGCTGTGTCAAACATATTCAGACAACACTGGGAAATAATACAGTAGGATGACCTGACTAAAAATGATAGTTTTCAGTAAGTGCTTTCAACACTGACTAAAAAAGTAAATTAATCCTCTCTGCTCTCACTCAGCAACATGGGTGAGCTGCTCTGTTTAATTCATACCCTACAAAAAGGCAGCTTTTTTTCTTTGATGAGGCAGGCTCTGGGGGGCTACAAACAGCAGTGGGGTTTCACCTCAGCAATGCAGATGTGTTCCAGTGGAGTTGGTGCTCACCTTATGGACTTCAGAGAAAAGTTTTTTTCCAGTTGATTTCTCTACCTGATGGAAGTGATGCAAAAGGACTGCATCAGATATGCTGTGCAGCATAATTTCAGTCAAATACTTTCTAGCTGAAACCCAAGGTTGAAGGTTTAGGGTACTGCTCGCTGTCCCAAAAGCATGGCTATTGCAGAGCTGGAGCACAGCTTGGTGTGAGTAGCCACATCCTCTGTGTCCAGTTTAATACCTTTGTCTGCCTGTGTAACACTGCAGAATTGGATAAAGCATGTCAGGGGCAAGCTTTACCTCTTACAGCAGCTCCTCTACCTTTCTGCTGTAATTTAGAGCAGGCTTCAGGGAGTTTTTTTAATTATGAAAGTACCTGTATGATGTTTGGCTGTCTAGGCTGGAGGGGATTGAATTATGGCATAGGCTCCCTTTCTCACTTGCTCGACTGGTGTAGTATGGATTCTCATGGCTGAGATTCTGATCCTGAAATAAGGTTTTTAATCAAGTTAGTGTGAAATTCAATGTTAGTCTCAAATGTGTATTTGTATGGCATAAGGTTAAGGAATAGAGTGATAATTTTGCATGGTGACAACTTCAAAATCATCTTTGAAGTAGAATGGGAGACATGCTGAGTCTCATAGCTTTGCATATGGAAGGGGTAAGAACTGTTTTTATCACTTTTTACCTAAAATTTTAAAGATAGATTAGAATTTAAATGTGTTAGCACAAAACTTGTAGGTTGTTCTGCTCTAAAAAGGTTAAACTCAATGGTTTTAAAAAAGGTTCAACTTCTTTAACAAGAAGTCTTCAAATGCAAGCACTGTGGAGTAGTAGGTAGGAGCTTAGTATATAGAAAATAGTAAGGAAAAAAAGTCTTCTTGAATTCCATCCACTTATCACTCCTCACAGCTGTTGCTGTAATTTTCTATAGTCAAGTGACACTTTAAAAATATTCTTTGTCTTCATGATTGCTAACAAATTAGAAAATTCATGAAGTACTGAAGAAAAATAGAGGTATTTTTTGAGCCCCGAATCTGCCACTCTATGTCCCAGTGAGATAGTGCCAGTCTAGAATGTTTAAAACCTGTTTAGAGAGGGATATTTACTGGGATGTGAGGCATTGGGATGGACTGTCCAGAGAAGCTGTAGCTGCCCCATCCCTAGAAGGGTTCAAGGCCAGTTTGGATGGGACTCTGAGCAGCCTGGGATACTGGAAGGTTCCCTGCCCATGGCAGGGCACTGGAACGAGATGAGCTTTAAGGTCCCTTCCAAACCAAACCATTCTGTCATTCCATGACATTCCTACTTCACTGCTACAGTCCTCTAATGGAAAGTATTGAGGGAGGAGGGTGGGAAGGATGAGCTGCAGCCCTCCTAGAACAGGAAATGGGTAATCTATCCAGCCATGGTTGTACAACTCTTTCTCATTTTGGATGGTACAGATCAGTCACATGGCATGGGACAACCAACAGATGACTGGAGATTGATTGCCAGAACTGAAGAAAATGTGAGTATTTAATAGCTTTTTTTGAGCTTTAGATGCAATTCCTGCAGTAATACTGGAGGAGCTTAAATAGAGAATTTTACCAGTTACCAATGTTTGCAAATACGGGAAGATGTACTTGTTTTTATTGAATGCTGCTCTGTAACTCAGACAGAAACTTCTTTCAAAGACTGAAAAGACTTTTAAGTTTATTACTAGATATTTAGGTTTTTAAAAGAATACTATTTTTTTTCCCCCAAGGGAGTTGGATATTTGATAACTGCTGCAACAGAAAGCAGATATTGCAGAGGTGTCTGCTCTGTCTGGAAGGCTTCAAAAGGTAATTTTCTGTGAATTCCAATTTTCCTAAGCCTCTAGACAATATTGCTCTGAAGAATGTCACAGTGAAAACTCCTTGTGACGTAAGAACATTTTAATGTGTGCTGTCTTTTTATGAAATGTATTTGAAAGATGCAGTTACTGAAGTAGGGCTATGCAGCTGATGAGAGATACATGCTGGAAAGCTGTCACATGAAAATTGGGGAAGAGGATGAGGGAAAAGAGCATGGTCTTAAAAGAGTGGTGATTACAATTCATATTTGAATCAAGAAATATTTGATGAAGAGTGAAATTTGATTTCTCATTATCTGGGAAAAAAACTAAGTTGTTTTTGTGAATCTGGTTAAGTTCCAAAGTCCTAATGGTGATAGGAATGAGTAGGGGAACAAACTTTTTAAGGTACATGTGTGTCTTCTTACTTTTTGTGATCTCCTCATAACCACTATATTTGAAGACATTTTGGGAAATATTGTCACCTTTTGAGAACAGGTTCCCCTCTCTGATTTCAGCCTGCGTGTGAAATTGTACATCTCCAGGTTCTAACCCCAACAGAATCTGATAATGAATAAACCACAGCTCTCCTTTCAAGTTCATGGAGTTTTCTTCTAAGTCCTGAACTCCACAACCAAATTCCTTGGCTTCCTCAGTCCTCTTATTTGAGTTGAACTCCTTGGATTGCTTTTTTAACTTCCTATGACTGTGTCTGCTCTCACTTGTTTTCAACTTGTCTCAGCCGCATTCTACATGGAAATAAACCCTTTGTTTTGAACTCCAGTTGGTAAATGTGTTGGCCATACCTTTGGCTGCTTTACAGTTGCTGCTCTGGTATGAAATTCTCTGCAAATAATTTGAAATTTAGCATCCTTTGCCATGTGTCTCTTAGCATGAGAGGAAGTTTTGAAGAGTAAGGATGGGGGAAGTAATCTTGGTTAAGCAACTGTTTCACAGTATAATAATCAATTTAAAGGTTTGCTATAGACCTGATACAGTACATGACAGCCTGATGGGTAAGCTTTTCAGAAGTTACCATATGTTGATGGAAGGAACAAACCTGCATATTGACTTAAAATATTTTTTCTTTGTGATGTGTTCAGTGCTACCCGATGATTTTTTCCACTCTCCCTTAGCACGCTTTGCTAAGCAAGGGAAAAATGGAAAGTTTCTGTTGTTACTGCTTTCTATCATAACCAGCTCACAGAACCATGTGCCCTGAGTGGAGAGTCCTCAGTTCTCTCAAGTTATCTCTGCTGTTTGGTTAACTTGTTACTCACACTGAGTATCTGTCGCTCCAGCCTTCTCCTGAGGTTACTTTCTCCTGTGCTCTGTTGTGTTCCACACCTGCTGTCAATCTTCTCAGCAGACATTTTGCTAATGTAATTGGTTTTTACTTCCTTTAGTTTCATAGTTTACACATAGGTAGAAGCATCTTAAATCTTCATTATGTGCATCCTTACACACTGGAAAAAGTTACAGTTCTTTAAAATGTTGCATTCTTTGTTGCTAGGGAGACACCAGCATGAAATTGTACTCTGTGCTTCCAATTTCTCTGCTAATTATTGTTAAAAGAAGCTGGGAAGAGACAAATCTTTGGGAATTTGCTGCTATTAATTTCATTTTATTTTAATGCAGTTTGATCTGTGTTATTTGGTTCAGAATGTTTTTATGTCATTAAGTTTCTTAGAGATTCACTGGTTACTGTGGAGCTCTGAGGTTAATTGAGTAATCATTAGTAGCAAGCATTGTCTGGTAAAAATGAATTAAAATTGATTGGAATCCAAAAGAAACACGCATTCTCTTTTTGTCATATGAAAGGGGACAGTGTGGTTCTTCTAATAAAGACATTTATCAAGTGACCATCTGGTTACCCTGTATCATGGAGCATGCAGCAATATTTCTTTTCATTTTGAAAAACAAGCCACATATTGCAACTAACTGGAATTTATTTGAACCTCTGATTTATGGAGCCAATTTAGATTTATGTCTGTTTGATGTCCATTTGAAATCAGCTGGTCCTAATTTTCCTGACAGTATTTTTATATGTTCTGTGAATATTTTATATATCACCAGAAATAATACAAAGTCTTAATCACTGTGGAGCAGGTGATAACATTTTTGTCTTTTTGTCCAACTCTGCTTTGGTAATACCATTTATTTTTCCTTTTATGGCTGTTTAGTGAATGTTGATTGCACTGAAAACCACAGTAAGAAAATGATGAAACTTCATCACAACAAGAAAATATTTATCATATAGGTGGCTTATGGTATCACAGAATGAATAGGGTTGGAAGGCACCACTGGAGGCAATGCATTCCAACTCCCTGCTCCAAGCAGGATCCCCTGGAGTGGATTATTCAAGATCGTGCTTAGAAAGCTTTTGCATATCTCCAAAACCTCTCCATATAGCTGTACTCCATGAAAATATAATTACAATTTGAAGAATTATAGAGGTTGTCCCTGACGGACATAATAAGAAATAATTTTTTAATTAGAATGGGCTGGTCTAGGTTTGAAGAGAATTAATGAAAGTCAGACTGGATATTGAATAATATCAGTTCTTAGGGTAGCTTAAAATAATGTGAAAACCCCTGTAAGAGGGACATAGGAAAGAGGTGGAGTGTGCTCTCTGTCAATCATGACCATGGAACTGGGTGCAGAAATGTTACTGCTTGGACACAATTCTCTGCACAGAAGCTGTTTGCTCCTTGTGCTCTGTTTTCCTGCCAGATTTAATGCTGAAATCTTAAGACAATCATATTTAATATTCTCAGGGAAACTAATGTGTCTTTTGTAGCAACTAACTAGCCAGCAGCCTTCTAGCCATCATAGTAGCTAGCTAGAGAAAAATTATTTTCAAACTTTGCATATGGCAAGAATGGAATGAAATTGCTTTCTTCCACAAAAAGAGAATATTTAAACTAGACAATACAGAAACTAGGAGATGCTTTTATCTTCAACCATGCCATATTTATTGCAATGCATATTTTTTATTGTATCACCATTTTTTGGTCTTTGGTATAAACATACCTAAACAGTATATGTGTCTACATATATATGCAAATATAGTGCAAATATATATTATTCCATATATATTTTTTCTGTATATATGTGTATATAAACATAGTCAGCTATTACTGTTTTTCCTTTCACTTTTATTAATGAAGAAGAGTTATTTTGCATTAAAACCACTAGATTAGATAGATGTTTGATGGGCTAATCTAAAGTCTATGATATTCCATGAAATGTGGGGTTTTTTTCCTGTTAAAAATATTATTTATGGGAAAATGTAAGCCATAAATAGCTCTTGCTTAACCAGGTATGGTTTGCATGAGAAATCGTAAAAGAGCACGGAATGGCTGCTTTAACTTGGAATGGTGGAAATGATGCAAATGCTACCGTGGTGTGCAAGTTGCTGATTTAAAGCTGGGAGACAGCTTGATTTACTCTTGCCTGCAGGCTAGGAATAGCAGTAAGCTTATTTTGACTATAAATGGAAAAAGTACGACATAAAAGTCACACAGTAAAACATTTTGCTTATATCCATTGGAACTTGTTTGGCTGCATAACTCTGGCAGTTTCTTTGAATATATCTTTCCGTGTGTATGCTATCTCTGCCTGTGTTCTGTGCCACTACATTTCGTCTGCACAGTTCTCTCATTTATCTTTTTCTTGTTCCCTTGACTAAACCAGAGCTCTCAATCTACCCTGACAGTGTGTGGATGTAAAAATTACAAGAAATGACCCACACTAGACAAGTTTATCACAGCTCTTTCTGACTGAGTCATGAGGAAGGATCTTATTTTGATTCACCTGCTAGACCCTGTGTCTATTCATTGATTTATGTGTAGCAGGGAATGTTAAGTTCCCCAGAATGAAGTGTCTGATCCTTAGGTTTAAGTAAGGGAAAAGAGGAATACATTTTCCCATTCTCCAGCTATAAGCTGTGTACTACTTCGTTCTAGAGCTCTCAAATGCATGTTACAATTTTACGCTTTATTGAGTAATTGCATTATGCAAAACAATTTGTAAGGTCCTGAGTGAGGGGAAGATCTTGAGTGTGAACGGTCAGAAACAAAGCCATTAAAGGTTGGGATAAGATCAAATGACCTGCTTATAATTGCACTTAGCTAGTGGTAAAAGATGGGAAACTAAGGCACACTTCCTAAAATGGGGCCAGCTCAACTAATCACAGAGCAGTTTTTCCTCTCTCCTTTTATTACAATTACAAAGGACTAGTTGTTACTACATTGGCAGGACATCAATGAAAATAGTTTTTGACCTGAAGTTTGTCTTGTTTGCTATAGCCACAGTCAGTTTGTTCACCAGCTTGTGCAGTGTTACCTAAACCAGATGAATAGCTCTGGTGTGGTTTAGCTAGAAAGTATTTTGAAGCTGGATGTTTCAGCTTCTCCAGACACAATGTTTTTAGAAACCCATTGCTGGTTGCATCTGCCATTTTGTATGAAGAATCCATTAGGATTCAGTTTTCTTCTAATTTCTACAGCTTCAGAGTACAATGTATGTCCCCATAACACATGGTGCAGAGAGCTCCAAACTAACCAGGACTGGTGTGTCTGTTCCCAAGACCTGACCTAGTACCTACAGTTAGAGCACAGAGAGCACTCCCCTGTGCCACACTGGTGTTTCAGGTAACGTGGGAAGCTCTGTCAAGCGCCTTAAATGCAGCAACAAATGAAGCCATGAAGGCATGTTCCTATCCTCCAAGGCATTAACCCATGTCTAGACTTTGCCATGGCTCCCTCTGGGGAGGTGGTGGATTTCACTAAGGGCAGTGAACACCTCTGATGCCTTAAGAGGTCTCCTAGACACAGAGACTGGACAGGAGTAAAAGAATAAAATAGGTCTTTATTTGAAGGACCTTCAAAGGTACACCCCGGGAGCCACAGGCTAGTGCCAAGATGGACCCCGAGATGGATGACAGGTCACGAGTTCTTCACACTTTTATAGGTTTGGTTGATTTGCATATCAAGGTTAATTCTCCAATTAAAGCTTCAGTTCAATGATGTAATTTCCCCTCTGCTTGCCCCCCTTAGAAGCTCTTTGGATTATACTTTTTGGGCCTAGGATGGTCTGGGTGATCTTGGAGAGCATGCCCAGAGAGGCTTTTGTTATGTCTACCCAGACTGAGAGAGCAGAAACCAACAGGCCACAAGAAAATTCAGAGTTACACTCTAAGCAGTACAGGATTTGAAAAACACAAAGGTCAAGATCTAAGGCATCACCTCAATGGAGAATTTTCATCTTCAGGATTTACAGACTTGGAAGCAGCTTGAGCCCACAGGACAACAGACTTAATGGAATGTGTATTCTACATGAGCACCTCTGTACAGAGGTGGCTTTCTTGGTCTGCTTTCTCAGGGTGTATGGGTTGCACTTATGCAGTCTGAATTGTATTATTGAAAAAACCTGTTATACAGCATGCCATGTTGAATTGTCTTGTGCATTCCAGGACTAGGAAGAGGGAGAATCATTTCCTTTGACCTGCTGGTCACAGGAAACTTCTGATGTTCCTTCATTCCTGAGCTTTCCTATGACTTTTTGATCACAGAATGTGTTTATTCAAAATTAAAGTGTATCAACATGTGAGTGTAAGCTCAAGCTGGCATGTCCCTGGTGACTTTATGGCAGATATTGCAGGTACAAAGAGTAATACCTTTAGCTTTAAAAGCACCTGGCAACAAGACAGTCTTGAAAGTATCTGTCCCTCATGAAGCCTACAGTTAGGGCTTAAAATTTATTCCTTCTGTGTGCTACAGTTTCATTTCCATGTCCACAAGGCAGACGCTTTTCAGGTTTTGAAAATCCTGTCTTAACTTCTTGACAGTACTTGCATGAAAAACGATGTGATGTAACTTGTTCCAGGCTATGATCAGCACAGACAAATGAATTTTAAAGCACCACTCATTTACCTAATGTAGTCTGGTATGCTGGAATAATAGTGGTCATGGTTGCTCAGTCGAAATAATTTCTGTGATTATGAATTGGTTTGAAGTTGACATCACATAATTAGTCTTTCAGAGGAATGACAATCCCTTCAGGTGGATGGTACAGCGTGAGTGTGAGCTTTATACATTGCTGCTGCTTCTGCTGTTTACCTGGATGAACCTTTCAAGGCAGAAGATTATGTACGTGAGAAAATGGCAAAAAAGTACTGTAGAACACACTGTGCTGGTTTCAGCCAGGACAGGGTTAACAGGCTCTTAGGAACTGAGCCTGTAAGTGCTTACAGTGAAGAGCAGCACTTACTGCTGGGAGTAACCCAATTGATTTCTGTGAAATAATAGAAATCAATGTGGCTGCTCCCAGCTGTAAGCACTGCAGGCCAGATTCTGGGCTACCTACAACCAACGACAGCGGCTTAGCATTTTAGCCAAACCTTAGTAATGAGCGTTAGTGTGCACTGTTTAGACCTTAATCTACATTTTTGAAAGACTGATTTAATTTTTAAATTTATTTTCATAAAGCATGTGTAGTTTGGGGTTTTTTTTAACCACCTGCATTTTGTCCCATGGGTTTTCCAAGACAAGCTGGAACACATCATTGAAATGTCCTAAGCAAAGGGTGGGATTCATTAAAAACCCCTAAAATATTAGCAGATACTTCATTAGCATGCAGGCATAATGTTCAAATTGCAAGCAAACTTTCATTTTTATTCTTTCTCTCCTGAAGCCCACCAAAAGCCTTGTTTCTGAAAAATAATTACACAATATTTCACAGCAGCTTTCCAAGCAGGTTAACCTTCGAGTGGAGACCAGGCATGGAAATACCTACCCCCAGAGAAGAGTTTTTTGCAAGTAATGAGCTCATGTAAAATTGGGTAAGCTGCAGTACTGATCAGTAATCTCAACCAATGCACAAAGCCAGATGTAATAGCACTCTGAATCTTTTCATCCAAGCCTGTCCACAAAAGGCAGAGGGATTGTTTTACACGAGACAACTGATAGGTGCATGTGTTCAGGACCATGTTATCACTGCCTCCTTTCCAGGCACTTTGGCAGAAGCACAATTACAGCTACGCTTATCTCTTTAAAAAACCCCAAAGTTTTACCAATTGCAATATGTTTCTCTAAAATCCAGATACCAAGAGTCTTTAAAACTGGAGAGCACTTCATAATTCGACTTCAGTGAATGAGATAGTGATATATGTAGGAATATATCAGATATGAGAGAGGCCTGCAGTTTGCTAACAGCAAGCCCCAGACTGTCTGATTCCCTGTACGCACCCTCCTGGCACGGAGTGCACACAGGTTCATAACATCCACACTGGAAATGTAATAACCGCAGCTGTAATGTGCTTTTACAGATCTGATTTTTCATTTTTGTGTGAGAAGAAGGGGTGAAAATGCAGGCTGGAGATTTGCTGGAGACTTTGCACTTGGAATAAAAATATCAGTTTGGACTGAAGCATGAGGTTGTTGATTATAGAGCTAAAAGTTAAACCTGTAGCAATGACATGCTTGAATTACTGACACATTGAAGAAAGCTACTTCTAAATTAAGGACATTCCATATATTTCCCACTAGAAATTGTTATAAGGACACACAGAAGATCAGTGGTGGAATTTATACTATCTTCTGATATTTCATGTTGAACTAATAGACATTTATTTTGGTAACTGCAAGCCACACAGCACGCTGGTATCATATTCCAACTGGCAGATGTAACTTTACATAGTCACAAGTGACAACTTACTAGCAATGATTGGGAATATTTTCAGATGCGAGAACCAATAGCAGCATTTAATTTGGACAGCAAACTGAAATGGTTTAAAAAAATAAATAATTTAAAAATTGAAGACCAGTATAAAAGTTATATTTTTAAAATTTTTGTAAAACTTACATTCAACTGGTAACATAGGAAATTATTGTGTGTATGTGAGAGATGAAAAAATGTTCTCAGTTTTAGGAGTCTGAAGGTAATTGCCCCCTACTGAGGTCAGCTTTTTGGAGTTGGTGAGATTTAGGTTTGGGAATTGTGGTGAAAAGGGTTACTTTTCCACCTGGAGGTGTAGTGTTTTCCATGGACATTGACCATGGATAGCTGTGACGTTACTCGTGTTTATCTCAATTCACAATGCCTTATTAAAAGATGATAACAGCAATTAAGCATGAGAGGTTCTACCCTTGAACAGCATGATCAGTTATTACCTATGGTGGATTTGAAGCACCAATTTTACTTTTTACCTCAGGTAACTCATTTTCCTGCTTTTGCTGTAAGTTGACAGATACTGTTGTTAGCTTGAGTTCCAGCTCCAGGATGGTGGGGCCGAAGGAAAAACATCCTAAGCCCAAAAGAGCTAAGTCCAAAGGTCATATTAAGGCCAAAGGTCATATTTTTAACCTTTGTGTCAGGGCCTCTTGAAGCACAAATTTGGGGGCTCTGGCTGGAGTGAGATCTATTCCCCACAACACGGTGTATGAAGAATATCCCCTGTAATTTGGGGAGAGGGAATGGAACACACAGCTCCCCAAACCTGATAGACCAATCTCTACCTCATAACTAATAGCAAAAGTGTTTATATTTAGTAATTTTTTCAAGAAGTGGTTTTTATTAAAAGTTAAGAAAATGGTGAAGTGCTGAAAAAGCAAATGCAGAAATATTGTATATGGTGAACCTGTCACTGGGAAGACATTCATTTATGCATTGTGTGCATGCATTTATTGAAGGGAAAATAATATGCTTGCCACACTTGTCATACAGAAAATAATGAGCTATATTGTTCATTAAAATCCAGTGTAGATTTCTAGAAGCAGTGCATTTATTAAAAAAATTTTAAAAGACCCAAGTCCTTGTAAAATTTTCTTGAATTTAAGTAAGATTGAGTCACAGTTGCTGTAAGAATTTTCTACTTGCTCTAGAACAGCAGAGAGCTGTAAAGAACTTTGGAAAGTTGTAAAAATACAGGAAAGTTTTGTGAGAGATCCAGCTATGACCTGTCATGTAATCATTGAAAGAAACTAATCCAAAATGGCATGAATCTGAAATTTCCCAAAGGGACTGAAATGTTGAATGAAGGACTTCAAACAAAGGGTTTGTTTAAAATGGAACATTTCAGTGCTGGCGGCTGTTTTAAGTGAGTTTGGCTGGTTACTCAGATGAAGCAGAAAGTGCTGGAGAAAAGCTGTCATATAGAAATGGTGACAAGAATAAGAAATATCTCTCTTGCATTGAATGATCAACTTTTACCAAGAAAAGTAAAAAGATGTCAGGAAGAGAGTTCTAAGCACACAGTAGCTTCATGCTGCTAGTTTATGTCTTACAGCAACAGCAACAAAAGTACAGACTACTGAGATGAACAACAATATTTGTATCTTTCTTTGTTTAGTGTTTTCTCAGGTACTTTCCATATTTCACAACACTGTTGAATAAACTGAACAACAGAAAACAGTCGTGGGAGGAATATAACTGATGTGTTGTTTTGTAGGGAAATGTTGTAAAACAAAGGCAGGAAATGTTGAATATAGCTTAGGTAAGGTTTGAGGTAGAAAGTGAAGATATACTTAGGGAATAAATGCTGTTGAAGTAGTTGAGGCAGTGACAGAATTTCAGAACACTTAAAACCTGTTAAATTCAGAGAGCTAGCTGCTACAGGGAAAAAACCACAGACCTCAGTGGAGATGTGTCCAGGTTTCATCCTCCATGAGGGCAATCTTGCACTGAGCTCCCTCCAAATTTGGTGTGGTCAGTTGATGATCGCTGAAATAGCCCTGATACATCGTCAGTGTGTCCTTCCCTAATAAAAAATGCACCCAAATTGGATCTTGTCACAAAATGACACTGAAAGTGTTGTCTTTTGATTACCAGCAGAGAATGTATGTATTAGTTTTCTATGCTGTACAAATTTGGGCTTTTGAAGGGTTTCTAACAAATAAAATAGGAAATCACCTTGAAATTACAGTACAGAAATTACCATTCTAAATCAAAGCAGATGATGTGAAGCAGGACACTGGTTTAAATCCTTTTGCTAGAGAATATTGCCTTGAGAAAACCCTCTCAACAGACATTCAGAAGCACATTTGTGCATGTTTTCTGGACACTTGATTTAATACGAGTTGTGCAGTCTATAGATTTCTGAGTTCATTTATGCAGCAGTTACTGCTTTCAAAGGGCTATGCTGTTGGAACAAATTGTTTTCAATTCTCAGCTAAATTTGAATCTTTTGCAAAGCAAATCAGCTCTGTTGTGCTATTTTTGAGGGGTGTCATAGTATAAAGAATTTGTACATTTTCCTAACAGTCACATCAACATGATCTTCTTTCCTGGAAAATCAGCATGGCGAGCGCCCAACAACAAAAATCTGGTAATATTTCTCAAGAAAGATGGACTTAGCTGATGGTCTAAATAATTGATTAAGTGCTACTACTTGCAAAATGAAGATTAAAACCAAAGAAAAATCTGTAGCATCTTTGCTCTGTATTTTCTAATTTGAAGGAGTGCATGTTTTTAACACATCCTGCACATAAACTGTGTGATACAAGCAGAGCATAAAAGAGAACATATATCCATTTAATTATTAGTTTTCCTAATGTACACTTTCTGGTATTTTAATTAATTAACCTTTATGTGTCTATTTTTGTTGGGCTCAATATGTAAAGTCTTTTTGAATCAGAAGAAATCCATTAAATCCTGTTTCTAAGCTTCTGAAAATATTTTCTCTCTCCCACAGATCTTGTTTTGTTTCTAAATTCTAGCAGCTATTTCATAGACCATTTTAGACAGCAGATGTCATTTGTTTACCTAATTCACTTCTAGAGGTTTTATGTGTAAATCTATGGCAAATACAGTATTTTTCCCTGGCCTGCCAACTTTGGGCAAAGTGAGTGCATCTGTCACATCTCCCAGCCAGCCAGCACCAGCTTTTAACAATGCCATCATCCACATTGGTAATTTTCCTTTATTGCTTCTACTGCATGGCTTTTCAGCTCTTGACTTCTGTACCTAGAAGTGAGCCAGAGAAACCACATGCTTTGTACTGCTATGGGTGTTATACCCAGGGAGCCCTCTCTGCACCCTCATGTTGCAGCCCTTCTCTCCTGTCTGGCTGAGAACCTCCATGAGCAATTCTCTCTTGTGGCCTCCAGGAACCCATATTATTCTGGCACAGAACACAAACTAAGGCTCCTAAAGATGACATGTGAATACCTGCTTGATGAGAATTTATCTTACAGATCACTTTATATTTCTCTCAGGGTTCTTATGCTGCTGGAAAATATCCTTGATGTTGGTTCCTTGTCTTAAAATGAAATTGGTTTGTGAAAATTAGTTTTAGGAAGCATGTTTTCCAGTTCCAACAGGTTCAGATAACTGGCAGTGCCACTCTTGAAATTATTCAGATACACTCTTTTGTCAAAAGCTGGTAGTAAATAAGAACATCCCTTTAGGAACTGGTAGTTCTGCAAAAAAATTGTATCTTCAAATCCAATATGGAGAATTATGCTCTGGGTTTGACCTTTACCTTCTGATTCTGGTACTGAGCTCTTCCTCCATGTTGGTACAGCAATTTGTTTACAAATAAATGCTGGCCAACTGCTAGACTGGATTGACAGCAAAAATGATAATATGCTTTGGGTTGGAAAAATCACCTTGTTCTAATCCTCCTGCCATGGGCAAGGACACCTTCCATTATCCCAGGTTGCTCAGAGCTCCATCCAACCTGGCCTTGAACACAGCCAGGGATGGGGCAGTCACAGGTTCCTGGGCAACCTGTGCCAGGGCCTCACCACCCTCACAGGGAAGAATTCCTTCCTTATATCCCATCTCTTTTACTCTCTTTTGGTAAAAAACCATTACCCTGAGTCTGGTCCTAGAGGCCCTGGAAAAATAACATTTAAAAAATTAACTGTCTTAGAAGCACCCTTTATGCATTGAAAAGCTACAACCCCAGCTCTCACTGCCTTTCTCCACAGGAGAGCTGCTCCATCCCACCCACAGTTTTGTGGGTGTACTCTGCACCTGCTCTAACAGGTCTGTGTCTTCCTAGTACAGGGGGCCAGAACTGGTCACAGTACTCCAGGTGGAGTCTCATGAGAGGCAAGGTTCTTTTTCATTGCCTGGTTATGATTTAACTCTGTCCAGTTGTTACTCTCTAACTTTCAGTACTTTTAGGATCAGGCAACAGCTGACAGTTGTTTTAGGAGAAATTAAAGAAATTGTTGTCCTACATGTGTTTATGAAAAACAAGAAGCCTTTTCAGGGATGCTTAAAGGTGAAAGGGTGGTTTCTGAATGAGGAACATGATAATAGGTCTGTCTCCTTGAGAAAGCAAAAGTCAGAGCAAGGGTCTGGACAAAGGATTTGATTTCAGATAGAACAGCTGTGTGAGCATCCTAAGGCATCTTAGATGGGATGAAAGGGGCGTTTTTGAAATTGAGAGAACAGTGTCAATGAAATGCAGTATTTTATTTTTGTACATGTGCCTCTAAACCAATTAACTGTTGGGCCCTTCTTGCTTGGAGCACTGCAAAACCATTGCTTCTTCAATGCTTATTGTGTCTTGTGATTTCCGCCTCCTGAAACCTTGTTGCTTCATTCCAAAGGAATGGTAATTTACATATGGGGTAGAAGTCAACTTTCAGAATACTCTGTATTCTGATCTGGGCTCTAATGAAGTGAGGAAGTCATTTTTCCACTAGGATCTCTGGTAAGATTTAGGGTATGAATTTGGGAGAGCCATAGTAAAAGGCATTCAATAATTTTTGGCATGGAACAGAATGTGACCAGGAGCTCGAGACCATTAAGGTAACTACAGCACTAATGTTTGTATGTACAGGTCACTCTTAATTCTGAAAGCAACAGTAAGACTTTGGACCTTGCTTATCTGGGAGTAGTGACCTTAGCTACATCCCTTGGTCGTTCTTTTCTCATGTCTGCCATGTTGTACTGAAACAATTTTTTAAAGTATATGGCAGACTTACATATTTTGTTTTTCCTTCCTTGGCTGATTTCCTTGTATTTATTTGGCTCCTGGCAGAGAGAATTCTCCTTCTGATTTCCTTCTTAAAATGAGTGTAAAGGTATCTTTCCTGGAGAAGACCCAAGGGTTTAACATTGTCGAGCTGCTAGAGAAAAAGCTATGATGATAATAATTAAACATACCTAAATATGCTTGCAGCTTGGTTTAGAGAGCTGAAACTTGTATAATTATTCTGATTTAGTCAGCCACAGGCAAAATGCTTTTCTTTCATCCTGTACAGCAGCTTTTCTGTTTATGGCATTTAAAATAGAACTGACTATTTTTTTGTGTAAAGCCAAACCTTCTGCTTCTGGTCTTAATTCTTTCTTAAATTTCTGGCACATCATTTTCCAGTTACTTCTGCCTTTGAGTGTTGCAAATCTCTATCTGGTTACCTATATAAAATTCAAGCTGCTGATAATATTCCACATGTCAACCAAATACATGCTTATCAGTTCATTACCAATATATGTAAGAGTAAATTTCTTCCAAAAATCCTTCAGTTTCTTTCAAATTTGGTATACAGCTTAAAAAATTCCAGAGGATTCTTATGCAGCTTTCTCATTTGAACAATTTTTTCATACTAGATTCATCCTTGTTTTAGGGGATGGTTAGTTCAAAGTAATAATAAAGGGATTGGGAAATATTTTTTGTATTATTTATTAGATAACTCACTAGGCATTTTCATACATTAGAATTCAGCTTTGGGTAGCAAAAAAAAGAAATCACTGACTTGCAGTGTAATCAAAGTGTCTGTGATTGTAATTTAGAGACTGTTTAAACCAGGAGAATAACCATTCTGGCAGGGTTTCATTCTAAAAGAGGGTTTTGAGGAGATGTTGAAGAAAAAAGAGAAAAAGAAAATCATAGGGATTGAATAAAAGTATTTTCTGTGTAGTGTGTGGGATAAATAATCATCTCATGGATGCCAATAGCATATTTGTAATTAATATTCCAGTACAGCAATTGTAATTTAATTGGCGAATAACAATTGCAAGCCTCAAGGTGAACTTGGAAGCTGCAGCCTTCTGGCTGATACAGAGCCTACAACCAGCTCTGGTAGCATGCTGTGATCTTATTGCTGGGAGTATATGAACATAAAATAATATATTTTAAAGCATTTTGAAAGAGCTATTTTAATCATTTAACATTTCTGTATCTGCACATAGTAGCAACGTCCAAAGGCAGTGTTTGTGCTAGATGTTCCACTGTACCAGACTCTTAGAAAACAATTGAGCTTAAAATCTATTGTGTATCATTCTTAAAAATAAAAAAAATTCTTAAAATTCAAAATCTATTATATATAATTCCTAAATCAGTGGGCAGCTGATGGGGGCATTACCCATGGAACCTAAATAGAGGTGGCCCACACTGTACTCGGTGAAAGGATAAATGCTGAGATTTAAACCAATTTGTGAAGTTGTTTCAAATACAAGCAGAATTCACATGCAAACAGGAACTTAGGGTTTGAAAAATTAATTGGAGATACTTTTCTTCCGTATTTCACTCCCAGCTTTAGAAGAACTTTTCCTTTCCTGGGATACTAAAATGATCCGAAACAATGTTAAAAGTTTCACTCCTTTCTTTCATTGATCCAGTCATGTAAAGAAAATGCAGATCACTACGCTCAGGCTGTGGAAGTTAAGATGTTACTGTGTCCTACACACAAATATAGGAAGAACAGACCTTTTACCCCAACTAGATTTTAATTCAGATTTAAAACAGTCAAATAACATGGAAAATCAAAAGCTGAGCCTTTCCAGGAGAAATCCAATTGCTTCCCCTCTGCTGTGGTCTAAGCAAAATGGTTGCTGTCCCCACATTCATAGGGAAATTATTAGACACTTAACTTTGCCCGCTATAGAGAAGGCAACAATATTACAGGATGGCTTTAGCTTAATAGTGAATGATGAATTGGATTTATTGGAAAGAAACCCTTGAAAAGTCTTCAGATAATTGATGCAGTCCAGTGCCTTAATTGTGTCTCCCCTGATGGGGGAGGCTTTTTAGAGTCTTTGCCAGGAGTCAGAGATGAACGGGACTTTTAGCCTTCTCTTTCTTCTGTAGTTGTTTATCAAGTCTTATCAGCAAAATATGAGCCACTAATGTGACCCAGACATAGCATGAAGTAGAGAATGCAAGAAAAGCCAAATTATCAAGATTACACAGTCTTTTAAAGGTAAATCACCCAATGAAAACTTAAAATGAAAGATATTTTCACTTTTCTTCCAATGTCTAATAAATTATCTGGTCACGTAGACAGGAACTGCAGAATTCTTTATCCAACCATCCCAGACTACTTCTACTGCAGAATATGGAGTAGTAGTAGAAGAAGAAGAAGGTCTGGAGAACAAAAACAATCCTCCATTTTGATGTTTTTTTGCTTTTATCTACTTATTATATTAATAAACCCAAAAACTCTAAGTTACCCTGTGACAATCTTACCTAGTATTCTATAACCTAGTTCACACCAGTGTAGATTCTAATTTTTCCCAGAGGGTAGGCAATTTTCTCCATGGATGAAGGTCAAAAACAGTGTTGTCCAGGGGGGTAGAACCCTTCAAAACAGGCAGAGAAATATTCTCTGCACTCTGGGTTCCCACAATAATTAACAAAATTCTCATGTAATCTGAAATGTAGCTAAAACTTCTTAAATGTATGGACAGGTTTCTGTGGTGTGTGTCAGCTGTGGGTACGGGTTTAGGTAAGTTGCACCAAATTTTCACTCTGCCACTCTTGCCTTTATGGTACGTTTTAATTGGATTGAGGTGCCAAGTAATTAAATGCGCCTCCATTGCCTCTGGGTTGCCTGCTGCCTGCTGTACAAAAATGGCATCACCTGGAGTACCTACTCTGTTTTCAAAATTAGAGTGAACACTGCTTTTGAAAGAATCTATTAACTGAGCAGAACACAAGTGACTTGCAGAGGATAAAAGGTCACTCTTAAAATGAGCAGGTTTCCCTCTCATATTTTACCCTGTTGAATCTCAAGTACCGCTAGGGTAAAATTTTGAAAATAACTTGGGATTAAGTGAAATAAACTAATATTCCTAGTCTAATTTAGGACTGTTTTCAAACAAATTGTACCCACATGTGAAACCAGCTTTCCCAAATTATCTAGCTCATATTCAATAAACTGGAAGGCTTGTTTGGTGCTAAACTGTAAATGCCTGACAGTCAGGGACAGACACTGCATATCAACTTACTCTGACTTTTGATGGAAATGTCAGACAATGCTTTTAAGGCTGAGTTTAGGATCCAAATCTCTTAAGTGTGTGTCCTTAGTGACCCAGAGTTGTTCCTTGTTTTATATAGCAATTTCACCTAACATTTACCCACCTGATGAGCAGCTTTTCTTCCTCAGTGTTTACTTTGCTGGCCTAAATAAGCAAAGCCCTCCAGCTCTTCTTATGACATATCTATTTCTCTGACCTGGTCCAGGGTCCAGTCTGAATTAATAATCTTTGAGATGGGTGATAGCTCAGATGAGGTCTCACCTATGTATTGAAAAAAAGTATTTTTATTTATTCATCTCTTTGTTTGCTGGAAAGGCTGAAAAAGGGTGAGGATTACAATTATTTTTTCTATGCTCCATTATTTTTGGGACTCTTTTGTGTGTTTTGGCTAATATGTTTTTGTCTTACTCTTCCTCAGCAATTCCTCTCAAATTGCTCACTGCAAACATTCTGGTTATTGGTCCTCAAGGCTACGACCTTGCACTTTAATTTTGTTCCATTTCTAGTGCTGTTTTCCTTGAAGTTATCTGAATTGTGTGTCACCACCATCTTGTGATCCTTCCTTCATTAATCCCTCCCAAATCTGAGTCATCAAGAAATCTTCCACATATTTTTTTGTTACTTTAATGTCTGAATACAAATTTAAGAAATTGAGTAAAATTGGGAAAGTCCCTCTAGTTAATCCCATTGCCATGCCCCCTTTAGGCAATTCTTTAATGAGGTCTTCTCCAGTATATTACTTATGCTGGTTTATAAAGCCAAAATAGACTGGGTTGCATTTGTCTTTATACCTGGGCTGGGCATAAGTCTGCCCTGCCAAACTAATTTGCTATCATTGGTAAATGATTTCCCATTGATTTCATTATTCATTCAGTTCTATGTCTAATTACCCTTCAAGCATTTTGTTTTTACTTGTTATTGAGAGTTTATTGGACCTAAAGATCCCATTCTTGAAGTGTTGTGGTTGTTTTTCACCAATATGGTGTTGGTGTTGACTTTGCAGCTTCGTTAAAGCTGGAGACCATCCTCACTCAGAGTGTGACTAAGTACACAACATTGTTTTACTGTAGTTTCTACTTTACTTTGTCAACCTTGGCTGCTTTTTTCAGTCTTACACTTAACCATTCTCTTCTACTGAAAACAGAGACCCATGTGATTTGCTTCCAGGTCAAACCTAGATTATCTTTCATCTCCAATCCACCCTCTTTTCTTAGCAGCAAGCTGCAGCTTTCTCAGTTTTCAATTTCTTTCTTTTCTTTTTTTTTTTTTTTTTTTTTTTTTTTACAGGATGTGACTCATCTAGATTTTTGCAGCTTTCAATTTATCCCTATTTCTGGACTTAAGACAGAGTACTATTTTTTTCTTGTTGTTGGTAAATATTCCGTTGAAGCTTTTACTATTTTTGTTTATACTGTTCATTCACTCAGGTATCACTTTGCTATTTGCTTAGTGTTTCCATCCTTAAAGTATCCATTGTTAGATCACATGGTTGAAAGAATATTGTTCTATATTTTTCTATATCACTAGACAGAAAAAGCAAAGATTTTTTGCTCACTATTTGTAGCTGTTTTCCCATAGGGAATGTCTGGTACGTTGTCGTACAACTGACACTAAATCTTTTCTAAACCATTGATGAGGTTTCTTTCTGTGCTTTAGTCTATCACACAATGCCAAAGGTAAAATTTCTCATTTAATCTTATTACTGGTGCCAGGGGATTAATGTCAGGTGGCACTTGTGGTGACAGTGAAAAGATTAAAAAATAATTCTATTAAACTTGTCTCCTGCATTTGATATTTGAACCATTAATAAGAGGGATTACCTTCTTTGTAGGGCGGGGAAAAATAAGCTCAGCATAATTGTCTTACTAACCAAAGGCCTCCTTACTTCTAATACAGGAAAGATTATATTTCAGAAAGATCTCTGATTAAGACATTCACTGAGAGTTTAGTCAGATTAGGCTAATGGGAAAGATCAACATAATAGTTCCTTCATTTTCTGAGGATGAACGTTACAGGTTTTCTGAAAGTACACAAACATACTTAAAACACACTCTCTTTTCAAATTCCCTGTTTCCATATAGTTTGGATTGTTATTTCTTCAGCCCGATTAATCACAAGGGAGAAGTCAAAAATACAAATGAATACAATAAAAGAGAAAAAATTATTTACAAAAAGATTCCTATTGAATTTTTTTCTTTAGTAATTTAGCTACATTCTTATTTTTCCATTGCAAGAAAAAGTAGAGGTTTAAAGATCCTCCAGCAGCTCTCAGACATTACATGCAGGTTGACAGCTGGGAATAATTTATTATCATTTTTGTATATTGAAAATGAAGGAGAGGTGCATGGTTTGTGCAATGAAGTAGGCCCTAGTTTCAGTGTTTTCCTCACATTCATGCTTCTAAAAGAGGAGTAGAAAGATTCTCTCATTTTTAAAGATGTGACCAGCACAATAATATTCTGTATGTGCCCAGTTTTCAAATACTTTGGGCTCAGTTTTGCTGCATATCTCCAACTGAATTGCTCTTCTGGGTTTCCTTCAGTTGACTTCAGGCTCTGATTCATTGAGTCCTAAAGCAGAAGCCCAAGTGAGTAAAGGAGTTCTCACATTTTTATATTCTTATAATTAATCATAATCTATTTAAAAATAGATACTCCCGTAGTAATGACCAGTGATAGTAAATACTATTTTTGAAAGTGTCTACATTTCTAAAAATCTCTTCTGTGACAGAATTTTAGAAACAATTAACAAATGCTGAACTTCAATTCTAAATATTTAGTAGTGTATTATATTTATTCCTGAATAAAAGTCAACCCATAACAATTTTTTGATTCATCATTGGAATTTTCTGGAACCCTCATTGCCTGAGGAAGACTTAAATTCATAACAGAGTTAGCACAAGGTTAGCTGCCAGCCTTCTTCCTTTCCTGTTGCAAAGACAATGTTATTTCACCATTGCTTAGGAGAGACTAATGAACTGGCACAGACATTAATTTTTCATCTTTTTTTATACTTCTATTGAAGAATGAGGAAGGAAAAAATAGGGGTTTTTTTCATGCAGTATAACACAGGAAAACTTCCAGCAAATAAATTTTGATTATTTTTTTTTTTAATCCATCAGATTCTAGGCAGAGTTTCTAGATAAACATTTCAGCTGTATTTTATCTCTCTTTTACCAGAACATCTGTTTCTGAGTTCTCAGTAGGTGTTTTGTTTACCCTGTGTTCTGGTCCGATTGCCTAGGCAAGAGTCTGCTTCCCAAGGATTTACGTGACTGAAACTTAGACTGATGGGATCATAGAGAAAAATATCACAAACCTTTTATTGTTGGAGACTATTTGTTCCTGTTTGAAAACCAAAATCATTAATTTGCATTTGCAGCTACTTATGTAGCCGTCTTCCTGAAATATGCACTGTCTGAGTTTATTGGAAGGAATGTTTGGGGAAATATCAGCACCACAAATTCAAACCATGAAAGGTGGGGGGAGATGTAAAGGAAAACAATGGAGCCATCCATGTCTAGACAAGGGCAATGGGATCCATGAGAGAGGCTGGAAAAACTGTATAGAGCAGGAAAGTCTCCTGAATACAGGATAAGAAGGGCCAAAATTATTTGCTCTCTGTTGTATGACTCTGTTGGACAACAGTTTACATTAGAAAATAACTAGATCAACTGGAAATACAGTTCTAAAGTGTTTGCCTCTATGAGGAGAAATACACCAAGTAGCTCTTATGTTCAAACCAACTTTGCAATTTGAGATTTCAAGGGCTTTGTAAAACCAACAGTTTATGCCTTTAGAAATTCAATAAGAGGGAATGCATAATGGATAAATTGCTGGCTAATTCTGACTGGGGGAAATGTGAGGGAAATCTGTTGTGCCGTACCTTGCTTCACGTTTGTTCTTATAGTGCAATGTGAAAGCAAGTGCAAGCATATATTGTTTGGGTTTCATTGAAAACAACCCAAGTAGAAAGAAAGTTAAAAAAATGATCATTCTCAGTTTTTCTGAAAATTTGAAAAGCTTGTCTTTGAGGAAGGATGCTGATGGTGTTTCTGGTAATTGTTCATATAAACCTTTTCAGAAATTTAAACAGCTCTTACTTAAACTACTATTAACATTAGGAAAGTGTTCCAGAATTTTATACCTTCTTTAATTTTCAGCATCAGTGTTTCAATGGCTGGTTTCTTATCCTTTGGTGGCAACGTGGACACTGGCATTTACTTGTTCTAGCTGTTATTCCCTCCTTATGCTTCCCCTTCTTGCTCACTTATTTTTATAGAAAATGTTATATTGTCACAACATCAGTCTTGGTTTTGCCAGGTTCTGCAAACCACACTACTTTGATATAATTTGTGAAGTAGATAATGCACTCCTATGCTCATAGCAATTGCTTTTTTCAGTCTGTATTCCAGCTTGAAGCCATATTTTTGAGCACAGGAGACCCAAGCCATATTTCTGACATCCAGATGTGCTGTTTGAATGATATCTCACCTCTCACTTATACAACAGTATTGATCTTTCTTACTTCTTCTAGAAATATTTTTTCTGATAAACTCAATATCCTTTTCCAAAGCAGACTTAGACTGATGATTCACAGTCACATAGACAAAGAAATATGAGTGATTTGCTGCAGATGAGCACTGGCTTTTCTTACAGGAATTTTCTCAGTCCTGAAATGCACTATCATTAGTGTACTCTATATTAATGCTATTTTATTCCATTTTCTATATTCTAAATCAAGTCTTTCAATTGCTCTTGATTTTTTAATCCTCTGTATTGAAAACACTCTCTGAAAACCATTTTTATTATCACCCTTGTCTTTGAAGCATTACTAGAGTAAATATTTAACAAAATTAGGTCCACAGTGACCACTGAATAACCTGTTAAACAATAGTTCTTCAGGCTGAGCAGCTGAACTTTCAGTGCAATGTCTTTTCCCTTGTCCCTTTAACCAGAAATCTCAGTTTTGTTAGGCAAAGCATGTGCTTAGCTTCATGCATTGGGCTCTGTGACTGGTGTCAAATTAAACCTAAACCAGTTCAGAATTTTACTAGAACTTAACATCTACTTTGAGTCTGTGTTTCCAGTGTAAAACAATAGCATCAATGAAAGAGAATTTGCTTCAAAAATTTGGTATTAATATTTCGTGGAATAAGAAGACAAGGTAAGGTGAATTATGACAAAAATATGGAAGTACAGATGTCAGGGATTACATGAATCTGAGTTTTGTGCTCAGATAGCTGAAACTCTGAGTGATCTGGTGCTACTCCAGATCTGAGAAGCCTGCTCTGCCTGCACACCCATGGCAAGGTGACCTGCATAGTGGGTAAGGAAAGGGCTGTGGTGTGGTCTACCCGGACTCTAAGAGAACCTTTGACACTGTTTCTCACACCATTCTCCTGGAGAAGCTGGGAGCCCATGGTTGGGACAGGTGCACTGTTTGCTGGCTAAAAATCTGGCCAGGCCCAGAGAGTGGTGGTAAAGGAAATTAAACCCAGCTGGTGGCCAGTCACAAGTGGGGTTCCCCAGGCCTCAGTACCTGTTTGGCATCTCGACTGATGATCTGCATGAGGGTGTTGAGTGCTGGTCTGCTGGAGGGCAGGAAGGCTCTGCAGAGGGATCTGGACAGGCTGGATCCATGAGCCAAGGCCAGTTTTGAGGTTCAACAAGGCCAAGTGCTGGGTCCTGCACCTGAGTCTCAACAACCCCATGTAGTGCCCCAGGCTGGGGCAAGAGTGTGTCCAGGGGGCCAAGAAGGCCAAGGGCATCCTGGCCTGTGTCAGCAACAGAGTGGTAGCAGGACCAGGGAAGGGATCATTGCCCTGTTTTAGACACTGGTGAGGCCACACCTCAAATCCTGTGTTCAGTTCTGGGCTCCTCACTACAGAAAGGTTTTAAGGCATTGGAGCATGTCCAGAGAAGGGCAACAGAGCTGGGGAAGGGTCTGGAGCACAAGACTGATGAGGAACAGATGGGCAAACTGGGGATGTTTAGCCTGGAGAAAGGCAGGTTGTAGACAGGTGGGGTCAGTCTCTTCTCCCAGGTAACAAATTATGGAATAGGAAAAAAATGGCCTGATGTTTGTATCAGGGGAGATTTGTACTGGATATTAGGAAAAATGTCTTGACCTAAAAGGTTGTCAGCCATTGGAACAGGCTGCCCAGGGAAGTGGTGGAGTCACCATTCTTGGAGATATTTAAAAGACGTGTAGTTGTGGCACATGGGGATGTGGTTTTAAGTGGTGGACCTGGCAGTGACAGGTAAAGAGCTGGACTCAGTGATCTTAGAGGTTTCTTCCAACCTAAATGATTCTATTCTATTCTATTATCTTTTGGTCATATTTACAGAAAGTATATTTCTGAGCTTTGTCAGCCTGTTTATTAGAAGTTCATATTTCTCCAACACTAATAAAAGTTTATTTTCTAGATGTTGTGCAGTGTATTGATTAGTCTGCAAGAGCAGTTATTTCTTTCATTAGCTAGAGTAGAAGGAAGTGATATATAGAAATGTTATTCACTGAGACTAGTCTTGTAAGCTTAATATTGTTTTTTTACAGATGATCTCTTCTTTGTTTTTAAGTCCATTGAGTTTGATATGTTTGACTGTGTTGTTTTGTTGTATTTCATGTAAATAGAAATAACTAATATAAGTCATTATAATTACATACACAGCATGGTAAAGAGGGAAAAAGAAGATAGTCAGCAGGTAATGAGCCTTTCATAAGGTGTGGTGACCTGAGGTTGCTTAATTCAGGCCAGAAGTGTGCCTGTGCACTGGGCAGGTGTGTGTGACCTGAAGTCACACTGCCCCTGGATCTGTATAAATTTCCACTGAGCTTCTGCTGTGCCACTGCTCACTGCAGGCTGCCAAACATCGGGAAATACCAAAAAAGAGAAGTGCATTCATTGCAAAAGAGATGCTCTTAGGAATGTAAACTTTAAAAAGGCATCCATAGTAAGCCAGCTTCATCTAGCCAAATATCCCACATCTGGCTGCAGCCCAGGGAAAAGTACAAAAGTAAGGAAGCAGCATGACGTTTTGCCCAAATATTCCATCATCAGACTCTAAATTTTCCTAATCCAACAGCAATCAATTTGTAGCCTTTTGTTTGTTTGCTGAATGGAGGCTGTAGACTCCCTTGAAACATCCTGGGAGCATGAGATACTCTCAAGTTCTCTTACCTTCCTGTGACAACTTCTCTTGCAATTCAGGGATTGACATTCCTAAACAAGCTCATCTGCAAGGTACGGCAAAACTAAAAATAGCTGCAAGAGAAATTCAGCCTTGGCTCTCATAATCCTGTTTGTACAGTTTCTTCAAAGTCTGATGTGGATCACCACTGAGTGTTTTGTTGGGGAAGATCTACAGGGGATAAAAATCAAGAGAAGGCATGATGGAAATCTCATGCAGTGCAGGAAGATAGCTTTCCAAACTATTCTTAAGCTCCAGTAATTTCATGTTGTGAAGTTGAAACTAAGTGAAGATGAGAGCTGAGGTTTTACGGATACCCTTGATTCAAGGTCTCAGATCTTCAAATTAGAAGACATAACAGCTATTGCTTCCCAGTATTGCTGCCAAGAGTCTGAACCTGATTAACTTTCTTTTAATGTAAATGGTTTTCTTTTTAGGAATAAAAATCTGCAAGGCTATGGCTGAAATTCTGAAAAGAAAAATAATTTTAACTTAAGGAGCTAAATTCCTAGTGAAGAAGATAGAGTTTTGACCTTTGAAAGAAAGAGCTGGCTACTTTTTTTGCAGTGCCCAAGCTTCGATATTATTTCTCTAAGGCCATCTGTATCCATACGTTTTGCTACTACTAGTACTACTAGTACTACTAGTACTACTACTACTAATCATCCTCATCACCATCATAACAACAATAATTTAAAAATCTATTTGTTTGACATATTAATTTAGAATTTTTGATCTAAAAGTTAAAAAGTACTTTCAGAAAAGTAAAAAGGAATTTTTTGGTGCCTATTTCTTCAACATTTCCAGAATTATTCTACAATTTTCCTGTCATAAAGAAAAAAGACAGTGACACCAGAAATGAACTTTAGGGAGTCTCTTCATTTCGTGGGAACTGTCATTTCCTGTCCTTACCCAAACTTTCTAGAGGCCAGCTGGATTCTGCTCTGATGAAAGAGCAATTATAACTTTTAAAAAATATTTGGAATCCATTTTTTAATCCATCTCAAATTATGCCTCACTCTTCTCAGGTAGTATGGGATAACAGTTTCCACATTTTAGGCAATTGAAGATAAAGTACTTTTTCTAAGCACTCCTGGATTTTGGGGTATTTTCTCAGTTATTAGTACAAAAACAGCCTGTTGGTTTAATGCCAGTAGCCAAAATCAAAGCTACTCCTGTTTCAAGGTGTTGATGCACCTGTGCTGCTTGCACGTGCCAGTGAGTTCATCCTCTCAGGACTGCCAAACAGAACCTAAGCATGCTCCTGATTCTTTGAGGTGGAAAAATGAAGTTTTGAGAAATTGGAGACAACAGTGTGCATTTTCCATGCTTTTGTCTATTAGGGATGATTGGAAAGCTGTGTTGTTACCGTGTCTCTCTTAGTTGTCTCATATGCAAGGTTTAACACTTCGATTGGCACAGAGGCTCTAAGTTAAGAAACTTAGAAGCTAAGTAGGAAAGATTATGCTGTTCCATGAATAACAAATGAAGTGTGACAGGGATGCACACTGTATTTTAAATTGCATGTAGTTAATTTGTTAATTACAGTCAGAAACAATGTTGCTAACTTAGTTTAAAATCCCCAAATAAATCTGGGATTTGCAGCTAAAATTTAATGTATGATATTCATAAACATCCCGCTGACAAGAAAATCTGCAGGATGTGGCCCAGAATTGAAGTAGGACTTGTTTCCCAGCCTGTGTGGAATAGTTGTTAGCAATTACACAGAAGATGACACCTCGAGTTCATCCAAGAACAGTTTACCATCACACTAGGGGTGGTCAGATGAGGGAGTGAATTTTCCACAAGCAGTTTAGAGTCTAATACAGGTAAAACCTCACACAGGTGTAATGTGAAATAATTTAAAATAAAAAAAGAGTAAAGAAAAAGAAAAGCTTTCTAACTCCATGTTAATCTCAGTTTAACCCTGCTTCAGAATTGATCAAGTAACAGAGGAGCTGATCTTTCTCATCTTTCTCCTGGCTCATGGAACTGCATGGGGAGTCAGGTCTGCAGGCAGCACTATACTGTTGTAATGAATTTAACCTGATGCACGCAAATAAAGATACCTGAAGACCACCTAATGACTCTAAATTTGGATTTATTTCTGAATTGATACAATACTGCATAGCCCTCGGAGAAGTTTTCAATTATTTCTTTACTCTGCTCTTACTGTACCTTTGTTCTTAGCAATCCTAAGGAAAGAGCACTCACTCTTGTGTGACCTCAGCTCTCAATTAAGTCATCCCTGACTTTGCTGGATAATTTCTACAGGAAGTATTGAGTTTTTCTTACTTTCTGATTGTTAGTACATATATCTTTCAGCAACTTTTTTTTTTGTTGGAGATCAAACTGTGAAGCAATAATAAAAGCCTGCAGCAGCAGAAGAAAGTATTACATCTTGCCATGTAGTAATTTGGGAAGAGAATCATGAGCACTGTTATTTGAGATTCCTATGATTCCACTTTACAATTCCACAACCTAATGAAACAATCTTTCTCTTATGTGTCATTTACATTTACCAGTTCCCCTGGTTCTTTCATGCTTTCTCTCCTGCAGTCCCCTTTGTCATGGGAAAAATTTCCAGAAAGTGTCTGCATGATTGTCATATTTACCATCTAAGAGTTCTGTGTCAAGATGTCTTAAACACTTTGACTTCCGTTAGTGAACTTGTGCACAGTGACTACAGCTTAGTATTTTAATAGCTGCCCTGCTGTTCTAGAACCTACTCGTGCAATGGTTGTATTGTCAGCTTTTTTAATAATGAATTAATGATATTATTAACTTTAAATCCACTTTTGTTTTTCATATTTGAGTTTGACCACACAGAGGTGTAGCCTTTTGCTCAATTTATTAAAATATTGTAGCATAATTGTAAGGGTTTTAAATAAATAGTAAAAGAAGCTTTAAAAACTGTTGGATACTTTTGAAGTACAGAAATATTAAATGAATCAAAATTAAATGCATCACTACTACACCCTGCAAGTGAACTAATGAAAGCAGGATTGTACTTTGTATGAAATCATCACTACCAAAGTAAAAGCTGTTATGAGAACATCCAGAGAACAGCTACTTCAAGAGAGATACAATGAGATATGCAGAGAACTGTTCAGTTAGGCAGGATTTTCCTATGTACTGGGAACCAGGACCAAGATAAATGTGGCTTTTCTGCGTACAAGACCGACCTAAATTTATTGCCTTTCCATTCAGGGATTAGAAAAGGGTTTCTGCCTTGAAGTTTACTGATATTTCAAAATTAGAAAAATGTTCATACCACAAGAACTCAAATTTCAAGCAGACATTTGAAAGAGTTACATGACTTATGTCAGCCAAACCCTGTTTCTTCTCCAAAGCCAGATCCTAGGCAAAGACGAATATATTTCCTGCAACAGATTGAATAAAATATGTTACTTTTGGTTAACACAAATTCAGTGGTCTTGCTTCACCGAAGTTTCCTAATGACCTGCTTTTGACTTGAAAAAAAAAAAATCTAAGCTGATTTATTCTTTGTGAAGACTGGCTTGTTGTCCAAGCTCAGATGCAGATGCTGAATTGCCGCAAACCGGGCCAAGAGACACTTCAGAGACAGAGCCCAAGAAGCGGATATTTGCTTTATTCGGTGCTGGGTGCGTGGGGGATCTCTCCTCCAAAAACACACACACACACACACACACACACACACACACACACACACACACGGCACTTCCTACAACACAATATTATGGGTAAAATTCATGAATAATCATCACATCCCTTGGGATAGGAGGGGTTATACAAATTAGTTCTTGGAAGTCATAAATTCATTAGCATATGTGTCACACATGCGTGGTGTGTCCTGGTGGTCACACTGAGGAAGGCCCCCCTGCTTCCTCGGGGGTCTTTCTGGTGAAGATCAGTAGTCTTCATCACAGTGCACTTTTCACCTTTCTTCCTGGGGCATGAGTGGTCCTTTGTAGAATGATTCAGCGGTTTCTGTCTTGGTTTCAAGTAAATTCTTGCTCTTCTTATCTTGACAAGATTAAGGCGAATCCTGCTTCTCAGGTTTTGTGATCAACATTTGCTGTCTCCCAATAGTTAACTGTGCTTACATGAGTTAACTATTGATCAGTCTTATCAATGCTGCCACTGTCTTCTCAGTAAAAGTCAGGCTTACAACCCTTAATTTCAAATATATTAATTGCCAGTATTAAAAGAGGCCTATTTCCAAGTGATTTGGGGGATTTTTATATTTATTCTTTTATTATAATCTGTTGAGGTGATTCAGTGAGCACAGTGAAATTAAAGAACACACTAAAATTAAGCCTATGTAGTGAATAATTTATTTCTTGGTTTTGGTAAGAGCAAAATGAATTTTCAAACTAATCAAGACTATGTGATCTGGGACTAGAGAAATGAGGGAAGGGATTTTCTTAAGCAATATACTTAGTAAAAGGTTAGAGATGAAGTAGTAGAATGAAATTCCAGAGCTGAACAGCAATGACTTTTATGGTAGATCAACAAAAATTACTGTTAATTAGGAAGAGGAGAACTCCATGAAAACAACATTACTTTAATCTGTTTTCATATTCAGAGTTATGGTAGCATGTTATAAATTTTCATTACAGTTTTATTTCTTTGCCATTATACCTGTACTTCAATTATCATTCCTTGCTGCTGTTTAGACATCCAACTTGAGCACTGCTGTGCTGCATCGCTACTGCTCATGCTTCCATGTTTTCCCATGTGAAAGAGCATTCTTTCTAATTAAAAATAAGGTTCTGAAATTGCTGTAAAACTTAAAACATTTTTCTTGGGTACAGCCAACAGTGCCTATGTCCGAGGTCTTGTGCATTTGAAACTGAGAAACCACAAACGGCACAATGAGTATTTCAGGAAGAGAAGTCGTTCAGATTTTCTTCCTTTAAAAGACGTGTGTCCTGTAGAAGAGATGGCATTTGTGGTGTGCTCTTTGGCTGCCCTTTTCACTGCGAGGGTGAGAAACGACCCCTCTGAGTGTTTAAATAAGCTTTTGTGGACTCTGCTGTGTCATTTTATTGCACCATTTACCAAACACGAGGTGGCTGCAGCTGCCTGTCTCTTTAGATGGCTCCCTTGGAGATTGGCCTTCATTACCTGAGCCGGGGGGAGAGGGGGACAAAAGGGCGTGCTGAACTTCATTGTTATTATTATTGACTGTGGTCAAAAGGGGCAGCTCAGCTAAAAAAAGACATCAAGAAGGTCAAGAGCAGTGTTTTTCCTGCTTAAAGGCAGGGGAAGCAGAAAGTAAGGCTGGGGGCCGGGAGTGCCGTGCAGTGGAGAGGGACGATGAGGACAACTCTGTGAGGGGGACGGGCCGGCCCTATGGCTCCCGGAGGGCTTCACCTTTCCTAAAATGCAGCCCCAAATGCCACGTGCCTGGTTTTTAACTTCCCCCTCTTTTTTTTTTTTTTTTTTTTTTTTTTTAATGCTAGTTATGGTTTTGAGAACTTCCCATGGAAAACAACACAAAAAACGCAAGATACTTCCCCTTCCCATAAGAAGTTTAACTTTTGTGTCTGAGTTGTTGTGTGGAAAATTCAGCATTTTCTGTTACTGCTGCTCCCATCTGCCCTTTTCTCCTCTTTAGCAAACTTCCAACGGAAGCTGGATGCTTGCATTCTTCAGAAAATGCTGAAATTTGTGATCATCAAAAAGATCTTTATAGCCTGCTAAGGGTTTAAAGTAGCTTTAGTCTAGTGTTTAAAGTAGGTTTAATTTGTGGTAAATATTTGGACCTTACAAAAGTTAAGAAGTGTTAAAATATTTACTTGGTTGTATTTAACGACCTAATTTATATTTTAATTCATTAAGTCCAAGTTCTTGTGTTATTCATTACAATTATTTAAATAAAATGAGTGCTCAGGAAAATCTCAGGGCAGGTTTCTGCAGCTTGCTCTGTAATCCTGAAGCTGCTTGGTTTGAATCATCCATGACAGAGTCAAAAGCTGCTTTAACTTACCTGCAGGGTTAATTCTCTGGAAGAGACACCTGAGCCAGCCCCAGCACTGGAGATGGTGCTCACCCTGCCCTGTGCAACCCAGGGCTTACTCCCTCTCCACAACCAGGTTTAGAGAAACAGCTTTATGAGTATAAAGTGACCAGCTTTGCTTACTGACAATTAGATAATGCTCAGCAGTGCCAATTTTCTCTCTTGAAAATGTTATGCTCTATTCTAGTGCAGCTGAAATTAAATGAGAGAAGGGTCCATTGGGCTTCTTTGCCTGTTTTTATTCCAAAGAGCAAAGAGGGCAATGCCGTTTGCAGAGCTTTGATCTGGGATCCTGTCTATGGTTGTGCAGGGTTGGACTAGACTCTATGGTTATTTTAGCTCTCAGCTGAGATAATATCTGTAGTACTTCATCAGAGGAGGGGAAATGTGAAAGTCTATGATCCATGAGGACCTTGGAAGGGAATATTCAATTCCTTTGTCATTTTGAAGGTTTCCTTTGCACATGCACCCTTCCACTCCCTCCACTCCTGTGGTTTTTGGTGTTTATCAAGCTTGGGTCTGTTTTCCATATCCAGATTTCTTTTTCCTTTGTGCTGAATATATTTGTTGTACTGATGATTCTCATGCTTACTCTATGCTAATTTTTTCTTTTAAGAAGCAGAAACATGTCCTGATCTTTATTAATTATTTTAGTGTTATTCTATATATTCTATCCCATATAGAGATCTTGAGCTTCTGATGTATTGTGTTCTGCTGGAAGCTCAGCTGCAATACATTTTTCTGCTCCCCCACATCTTGAACTGTTCTATGGGCATGCTGGCCTCTGTGTCTGAGGGGCTGAGTAGCTGAAAGAATTTCCTGAACGAAGTCAGGTCATAAGCATCTCTGGGGAACCCCTTTCTGGCATATTAGATTGTCAGGGACAGAAGTGTGTTACTTCCTCTTTGCTAGTGAAATATTTGCAAGCAAGATTTGCTGCTTGATTTGCTGCCTTTTATTTTGGTGAGAGAGTGATTTTAGTCTCTAAATCTAATCCTGTGGGTTTTTTTAATTTGCAGTCAATGTAAGCTTGCTTGTCCTCTTTCTTGCAAGTCTATTTAAAGCCAAAGTCTATTTAAAGCCGAAGAAGGTCAATAATGTGGTTTGGGATGTGAGAATAGGTGTTTTAGTCTAAAAAAAAGCCAGCTCTCTAATTCAAATAGTGCCTGGGGATAGACTTCTCGCAACACATGTTACTCTAAAGAGAATGTGCACCATTAGTAGCTTTAGTGGTTGAGTTAGTAGACTGACTGTATTTCCCATGCAGTGAACTCAATAATGTGCTGGAATGTGCATGATGCTTTGAAAGCTAATTTGGTTCTACAGTAAAATAGTTTGAAACAGATATGTTTCACTTGCATCCAGTTTCTTTGTGTTGCCATATATACATTTTAAGATTCCTTTTTTATTTTCTTAGCCCAACCAGTGTAAATTAATTTAGTTCCACTACAGTTGCCACAACTGTATAGAATCCCACTCTTTAGAGCTTCACTGCTGTCACGGAGGCCCTGCAAGGGGAACCTTGACAATTTAGAGAACAGAATTCTGTGTCTACAAATCACAGATTTTCTGCTGTGTGTCAAAGTAGTGGATGGACCTTTAAAAGCATCATGGTTATTATAGGTGCTCTGCAAGGTTTCTGATTAATTTAGATGTGGTGGGTCAAAAACATTACTTGCAAACTTTCTGAGACAACAAAGCAATAAGGACAGTAGTTTATGAATATTCAGATGTTAGTTCTATTATGTTGTTACTCAGACAAAAGGATTAGATATTGTTTAGCAAATTTTGAAGCATTTATACTTGGAATGTATTTATAAACGTGCAGTTTTCTGACATCTGTTCAAAGGAACAGTTAATTTTTATAGCAAAAATTGCATAATACAGACGTAAAGCTCACAAAAAGTGGCTCCTTGTTTGCTGAAACTCATCAAGTCAGCTATGAAAATGGCCTGAAACTAATCAGCTGCACTGTTTTGGACATCCCCAAGCATGTTATCTTCCAAGAGCACTCAGTTTCTTCTGTTGTGTAGATTTGGTTGCTAAATCACAGTTCTTTCATGGATACCTTGTCTGGTAAAGCAAATGAGATCTCAGACTGTAAACTTTATGCTATCACTCAACTCCTACCTTTGTCTCGAGTAGCTTTTCCTCTCCTAAAGCACCAGTTACTCATCCATGTTCCAGTGTTTCCCTGGCTGGCCCTTCAGCTCTGTGAAGTGTCTTGCCCAGGCAATGCTGTCCCTCATTGAGAATCTGGGCATCACTTACAGACCATCACTTAACACAGCTCAAGAGACAAGGGTATTTATTGAAAGTTTGGCTTGGATTCAGTCACCCCAATATGTGGCTGAGTTTTCAAGATAATCTGTTAGGGCTTGGTTTTGTAACCTGGAGCCAAGTGTGTGACTGCTCTCCTGTGCTGGCACACAACCTTCTAGTAATCCCTGTTTTTTCCTGGTGTGATAGAAAAGAAGGAAATACTGGTCTAAACTTGAGTCTGTCCATGTCTGTGATGACACTGCACACTGAATTCTTTGAATGATAAATCTTCACTTGTGTGTCTAAACGAGCTGGGAATTCTTTTGAAAATGGGACTGCAGATTCTGGTGTTCAACAAAAGTGTGTAACACTTCCAGTGTTACTGATCACTTCCACACAGCCAGTGCTGCATAACTGACTTTTGGCAAAAGACTTCACAATGAACCCTTTGACTATTAAGGAGGATTAAATATTAGATTACTACATATTGTAGAATATTGTGGTAAAGTAAAAGCATGCCTTTCACAAGTAAATGGCTGAATGTAGGACAGTTTTCCTGGTAGTATTTCTATGACTGTGGGACATAGAGAAAAATTTTCAGCTGTGCACTGAAATGACTGGGACACTTCCAGTGCATTGGAAATCACAGTTTGTTCATCTCAATATAATAATAAAAGCTGGAGCAATCACTGAGAAGCAGATTTATATGGTTCATGGCAGGGGGGTGGGGGAGTGAGGTGTATTTGTTTTCCTTAAGAAATGGAGGTACCAATCTCTCACATGTGAAGTCCCTCTATATCAATTTGATGGGTTACTTTTTATCATGATTGAAACTGTGACAAGAATCTTGAACAGAGATAAACATTATGCTTAATTTTATATTTTTAAAAGCTATTTTAATTACCTAATCTGCATAATTTAGTCTATATAGTAAGTCTTTTCAAATTATGTAGACATCATCTATGTGTTTTGAAAGAGGACTGAGGTTTTATCTTCAAAAGAACTCAGATATTTAATACCTATTTTCCTGTTTACTGCCTTTTCTGACATAACTTGCCTTGGAATGTCTTTAGAGAGCAATGACATCTATATCCAGTCAGTTCTGTCATCTTTTTACTGCTTTTTCAACAAAACTCTCAGGTGGAAACATTTTCCTGTGAAACAGTTGAGAAATGGTTGCTGTATAAAGGACACAGCTCATCTGTGTAGAGTTGGAATCCTCCTTGTTCTTGCATTTCATAGATTAATGGTACCACTTTAAAGATTTGTGTTTTAGAAAGAAATTACATATAAATCTAAAAAACCTGAGTCCCTCCGAAACCTCAAATGAATTAGGAAAGAGTTCAACTGTATATAACCATTTGCTGTGCAGATAGATATTCAGTTCTAATTATGAAATATTAGCTTAATCCTGTGCAGATCAAATTTGGCAGTTAATTTCCCTAGTACAACATTAGAAAAAAACCCCAGCAAATCCATACAAATGAGTTTTCTTTTAAGTAAGCAGTTTTTCACTACTTGAGGTAAAATTTAATTAAAACCATTCTTGAATTTTATGTGCCAGTGTGGCTAAGGGTTTTTCACCCCTAAGGTTTGCCTCGGTATAACTGTCCTTCACCTGTACCATGTAGGTGTGCAGTGATGTTAGAAGTTTTGTCCTTGTTCTGGAGTCTGCTTTATTTCAGTATAAAATCTACTCCTGGGACTCTGGTGCAGTACTGACCTGGCTGTGTCAAGTTAATGGTTGGACTCAATGATCTTTGAGGTCTTTTGCCAACTCAGACATTTCTATGATAAAAAGTATTTAAATATAAAACATATTTTAATAGCAATTGTAGTGGTAGAAGGCAAAACGGCCTAAATTTTTCATCCATGCCTGCTTTTCTTTTCTCCCAAATGAAAAAGCAAGACTCTGTGGAGCTTTTCTTCTCGAAAAACAGTGACAGATCCAGTAATACAGATAAAATGTTTACACAATATGACTTGCTTATCAAAAGCACAGGCATTTATGAAAAATAAGAGTCTTAAGATCTGTGTTGCCCCTGGGTCTAAACCTTCTCAGTAATTTTCTTCAAGTTTTCTCTTTTAGAAGCCTTCCCTATGGCTAGAAAGAACTATTTTCTTTCCTTGATTCTTAAGGAATATTCATCATGCCTTGCATATTTCTGTTTACTGCCATGCCAGGCATTTTTCTTTTTTAGAGGGAAGCCATATGTTTCTTGTTTATGTAGCTCCTATGCAAATATCAGAAAAATAGTTAAAATATTGCCTTCCATATTCTTACACCCTTGAATTAAGATTTACATTAGCTCACTAAAAAATAAAGAGCTTAAGACATAATTTTTTCCTATGGATCTTCCCAGTATTATTTTGTTTCATCATCTGTGGTGCAGGCTTAGTACAATGGATATGGCTGAGGTCAAAGTCCTGGTAAAACCTCCACATCAGGACATTCTTTATCATTATGGCAAGGAAAATTCTTAGTGATAGTCCCACTGAAACCAGTATTATTGAGTCACAGAAAAAGGTACTAATTTATAAAGAGGTCAGCCTCTAACCTTTGCTAGAAAGATGCTTTCCCCAGTTAATTCCTGATGTAAAAGCCTTGGCTTTGTGAGGGGCTTGGTTCCTGCAAGGAACTCCCCCACCATCTGTCACCATAAAAATTAACGGGAGTTATGTCTCCACTGTAGAAAGTCTATTAGATTCTTCCTGTGTCAGGTGGAAACATGGTTACTTTGGAAGAAATTTGATCATTTTTTAAAAAACATTTTGAGACATATTTTCTATATGAATTAACTTCCTACAATAATTTCTATAAAATTCTGTTGATTTACTTCATCTTCTTTCAAACACTTTTAAAGGAATTCCTCCCTGGCACCAGTGTTTTCCTGGTCAAGAGGAATAAAAATATACTTGCATTCAAACACAAAGACTATTGCTTATTTTGTTGGAAATGTTTTAATCTGTAGCCTGCTTTTCTCAAGTACCTGACAAAGCCCATTCTTTACAAGCCAACTCTTCTTGCAAAGTTAAGTAGCCACTGTAGTTGTAGATATTTCCATATGAGAATCATTTCCTGAAGAAGCCAGAAGTGAACTGTCTGTGCTGGAGACAGAATTCCCATTATGCTGCACAGCTGATCTCAAAGTCAATAACATTGGTTGTACAATAAAGAGCAAATAGCTCTTCATGCATTATTACTGTTGAGGCTGCCATTCTGGGCAAAACTGGAGACTTTTTAGCATAAACTGCATCTAGATCGGTACTCTCTGTTTGGTTTTCATCTTCACTGCAAGTATCCAATTTGTCAATTTGGCATTTTGTTCAGAAAAGAGGCATAAAGACGTGCTTTATGTGCTTCCATACTTTCTTCTTCCCTTCCCCCAGCCTCAATATTCCAAGTAAGGCGGGGAGAATTATCCAAAATGGAAGTTAGATCTTCCCCCAAAACATTATACTGAGTTTCATGACCATCACATGAGGTCAAGTTCAAAAGTTCTTTTAAAGGTTGGTTGTTTGGGTTTTTCTCTATTGAAAGGAATTACATGCTCAGGTCCTAATAGTCTAATTTACTTTGCACCAAAACACTTCTGCAACTACAGAAACCCAAAGACTGGGTGCTGTGTGGGTGTGATGATCTCCCAAATTATGATCAGGTCTTGCTTTTATGAGAACCTCACTTGCCTTTGTTCTGTTTTGTTTCTAAAGATAGTTAATTCTGTAGTCTAATAAATAATTGATTGTATGAACCAGGAGCAATTCTGTTGAAGATTATGGGATTTTTACAGTAAAAGTTATTGAAGGAAGAGTGTTCTGAGAGGTTGTTGCCCACAAATATTGAATACTGAAGCCATTACAGCACATCTGGCTGAGGATATGACATGGTTTTAATTTTGAAATAAGTGATAGCAGAAAAGGAAGGTAAAACTGAAAGATACCAGCCAGGAAATCACTGTAAAGAATAATGCCTGAAGTTCAGCTGTGTTGGTTTTTTCTTTAATGCTTCAGTTTGTAATTGCTTTTCATTTAGCAGATAAATATGTTAGAGAAGAATACTTCAGAATGTAGCCCATGGTAGAGCTTTTAAATTTCTCCTGTACATTCTGTTGTACCTTACAATATTTATCTCATCTCAGCGGTCATCAGAAAGGTTGCACAGTCTAAAGCCAGAAGGTGAAATTGCTCATGACTTTTCTGCTGGTCATTAAAAGTTTCTCCTAATGTTGTTCTTTTGGAGATGTCTTTATCTCTCTTACTTGCCTGAGTCAACCATCACAAATTTTAGCCAGAGATATTTTCACTAGCACTATTCAAGCTAATACAACAACCCTTCTCCCTGTGTTTATAGAGAAATTATTGATGGCTTTTCCCTTATAGCTCGGAGATCTATAAAGGCAGGAAGGTAAATAAAAAGTCTGATTGCATTAAAGATCCTTAGCATTAGATTTTGTGCAAGGGTCTGCACTCTGTTAACAAAGAACATGAATAAAAAATTAAGTTGTGCTCTACAACAGCTCTATAGAAGCAGCAGCGAGCTGCTTGAGCAGTTCCTTAAAATGTCATGTAATACATAGTTGTATGGTTTTTCAGCCTGGGTACTATCTCCTTTATGGATTCAAAGTGGCTTTGCAATCTCTCATTGGTGTTCTTGCTTGTTAGTGAGGTCAGGATGTCTAACATCTAGATGGGTAATAGATTTTGATTTTTATTGAATCAGAAATGTGCTTCTTTCAGTTATTCTATTTCCATTGTTCCATTAATTTAGGTGTCCACTCACTTTAATCTGTGTGTAACTGTCCCACTTCCAACCTCAGCTGTTATTTTTACATGAGATTGAGAACGGAAGGGTGTTACTGGTACCTCTTCTGATTGTCACTATGGATTTCATCTATGTTACTTTGTCAAAAAGAGACTGAATAATTTCACAGGTACCCTCTAAAAAGTTTTAATTGGTGGCAATGTCTGTTAAAATAGTTGAAGTCAGGGCACAGAGTGTCCCCTGATATGTGACTTTATAAGACAGCAAGACTAACAAGAGCTATTTTTATGACAATGATATAATTGCTGTCAACTTTTCACACATTTATCAGTGAAATGCTTTCAGCAAGAGATGTAACTTATCTATTGCCACTGATTATGCCTTTAAAAATAATTAGCAGATAAAATTTTCACTGATTTTCAGTGAGAATATTTATGTCCAGCTCCTGTGAGGTTTTGCATCTCCTGCTGACCTAAAGGGATACTGTAGAAGTTACTCCCTACAGAGATATTCTTACATTTCACAACTGTACTACTGATTTCTGATTTACATGAAAAAATACCTCTTGATGTCCTTGATCTGTACATCAACCTCCTGCTCTGCTGAACAAGGATGTGCAGTCCAGCTTTTCTGATTTCCCAGAGTTTGCCTTCACTTCTGTGTTACTGTGAATGAGGAACTATTGTTCCTGAAATAAGAAATAGAATGGGAAATAAGATGACAGCCCATTATGCTGCTCAAAATGTTGAATTTGTAAAATTTGTACTCCTCTGGAAAAGAATATAAACCTGAGATTGTAAGGGAAGGGCAGGAAAAAAAACATCTTTACCCATAATTTTACAATACCCTGCTTAATTCAAATGCATTTTTATGTCTTGTACTAGTTATTTCCTTGTCTGAGTCTCTCTGTCTGTTATGGCAAAGAATATCAGCATTTGCTGGCTACAGCTCTGAAGAACAAGAGACAAACTCTTGAGTCTTGGTATTTTGGAGTAGTACCAACTATGGACAGAAGTAGTAGTAGAATTTAACAGCACTTATAGGAGGAAGGGAACTTTGTACATAATCCAAAATGGAATTTAAATATTTAAATTTAATTTTTTTTTTTTTTGGAAATAAGGTAGATAGCATGTACTGTCTAATAGTGAGTAGTTTCTGGTCAAGCTATTCAAGCAAAATTAAAAATTGTCTTCTCAAAAAAAAAAAAAAAATCAGGCTTTTAAAAAGCCCCATTATTTGTACAACTTGGTCAGGTAAAAAATTCAGGACTTTTCTTTAAGAATAGTTTTGTCAAAGTGTCTTTGAGAAACCTACCAATTTGTGATTATTTTAAAGCTATTCACATACAAATTACATTACTTAAATCCACCTGTAAAATTAGGTCTTGGTGTCAAACCAGCTTTTACTTTACATCATCTATATCACTTCTAGAAATTTTTCTGTTGCAATAAACTTCAGGATGTCATCTTCCTACCTTCCTGAAATCAACTTTGAACTGCTAGAATTTCCTTAAGGGCAGAAATACTGGGGGTTTAAAACAAGGTTTTCATATTCCTATGTGCATTTTTTTCATGTAAATAAGTGATGAAGTAAAATGATAAAAATTTGTGGGAAATTGCAACTTTTGAGAAGAATCCTTCTAAAAGTAAGGTTTAAACATGAACATTTTGACTATTGTGTTTATTTCTGCATGTCTGATTTGAATGGAGGTTATGATGTTTTATAAACACATTTGCAGCCACTTATGACACACCTGACTTTTTAGACCTTCACTGTAGTGTTTTTTAAACTGTTTCATTCTAACATTTCACTCTTAAATTCCGCTAATTTAAAAATACTTAGATATGAAAATTCAGTGTCCCAGATGACTTTAAAATGCATTAAGAAAACCCTTAGCAGAAAATGTTGTATGAATTGTCTAGAAAATGACACCACTGTGGTTGTAATAACACAACTTAATATGCCTTTGGAAGCAGTTAGTTCTGTTGGAGAGAGAAGAACAAAAAACCCAGCAAATGTGAGCTGCTTTTGAAGACAAAAGTCTTTTCATAGAAAATTCTGGTGAGTACAGGATGATAAATGATTTCAGTCTCTCTTCTGATATATGCTTATCTCTAGTCGTACAGAAAAATCTTGACTCTAGGAACAAGCAGGGAAAGCTCAGTATTTGAAGGAAGGGACGGGAGTAGCTGAATTGCAGTGCTTGTTAAGCACTCCTGATACGTTTGCCCTAAAGCTAAAGCAAACTTCCACTGACACTAATGGTATTCGGTCAGCAAGGGTCTACAAGATAAAAGGTGCTGAGTACAAGACGGTTGTTTGCTCTTATTTAAATCAGTTCCTGGTGTTGGGCAGACCTGGGACTTTAACATGGCTCTTGTGCAAACAGCATAATTAAAGCCATTAGCATCTCTCAGAGGTGCAAGTAGCTCATTTTTCATAAAATGGCAAATTGTCATGAATGTACCCCATAACCAATGAGTTCTTATTTTAATTGGCTCTACAGCTTACCAGAGAGTGAGGCGAATTTTTCAGGAGTACATTTTAAAATACCAGAAGGAAAAAAGAAACCTCGGTTTTCCCTCCATGGGAATAATCTGGATTTTTACAAATTTGTATTTCTGCATGCTTGGTGTTCAGTGTGTTTTGACTCTAAGTGTGTTATAGATAGAATTAGTGTCTTGCAGAAGAATGTGGGAGAATTTTTTCTTAAACTTGGTGCATCCAGCTCAGGAACCTGTTTCAGTGACACCCAGTTTTGCTCTTCTTCACTTGCTTTTCTTTTTTAATAAACAAATTTAATATTATCCGATGTCTTAAAATGTAATTGACAGTACTTCAAGAACATAGACTTGTTCCTTTTAGTCATAAACTTGGCTAGATCAAAAACCGTCGTTTGGGATTGCTGGAGTATGAAACAACATTGAAATGTGAAGAGCAGAATGATTAAGTTGTCTCTGGTGCCAAGCAACAATATTGTTGTTGTTGTTTTCTGATATGTATACAACTCCTGCAGCATTTTATTTTGTCAAGGTTTTTGAAAAGTACAATATTTTGAAAATGCTTGTTCCCCAACAAATGAAAACATTTAAGAATATTTGTTTAAATAAGCTCTGGAGGAAATGTTTGTTCCAAAGCCGCCTTGCTGCTTCTTGTTCTCTTCTGTGAAAAGAGCTGTGATGCTTTTAAGACTTGTCTCTGGTAAACTAAAACCATCTTTCAAAAGCCACAGATGTATAATTGATATGCTTGGATAAGTAATAATGAATGTCCTCTTCGATAATAGAGTGATCAACAAAATGGTCACTGCTCTTTTCACTTGATGTAAACCAAGAAAGCAGCAGCCAAGGAAGGTGCCCAAGGGACTTTCAGAATTGCTGGTGACATAGATAAAACCTCAGGATAGAACCTCAGTAAACCTAATTAAAAGCATTTTCTGAAAGAAAGGGTTTTCTACCTGCTCAGATTTTTTGCAAGACTTTTGAAGCATTGCTAACATTTTCAGATTTCCTTACCATGCCTGTGGAGAATGACACTTGTGATTTGCATCCTTTTGTTTCAGTACTGCTCACAGCTGCACCCTCAACAATTACCTTTGGTAGGTGTTTAAACTGTGAAGGGCTGCAGCAGCAGCCCCAGCCTTGCCTTCAGTGAGGAAGGAAGGAAGGCAGGTTGAGAAGGTGAACCCAGCACATCAAGAGCACCTTCTTAAAGAAACTGATCCGAGTCAAAGCAGAAACCTCTGACATTTTGTCCTTGTTCATGGAGGTGCCACTTTGCTATGGAATGCAACTAAATCTAATTTCCATTGCCCAGCGTGTTATATCCTCTTAGTTTCCCACACTGTTATCTGGAAAATCACAGGAAAAGGCAGTGGTTTGGGAAGAGTACAGCTGTCAGTCAAAATCCTTTTCTCTGATCTGTTCCATGATTAGGAACTGAGCATGAAGGAGAGAAACACAGTCAGTAGAAAAGGACTTTGTGTGACTCGTGGTATGTACAGGGCTGGTACTAAGCTCTGGGAGCAGTATCCTGCTGCTGGGCCAACGCTTGGCACAAGGTTTGGAAGCCACACTGCACAGTAATCCAGGAATTTTCCCTAGAGGAATCAAAGCAGGCTTCCAAAGACTTCTGCTTGGGCTTTAGCTAGGCCTACACAAATCATTTTTGTTTTGACAGAACAGCCTTTCTTGAAAGAAAGAAAACCAACATTACTGATTCTGCACTTTGGTCACAACCACCCCATGCAGTGCTCCAGGCTGGGGCAGAGAGGCTGGGAAGCTGCCCAGTGGAAAAGGACCTGGAGGTGCTGGTCAAGAGTGGGCAAGCAAGAGCCAGCTGTGCCCAGGTGGGCAAGAAGGCCAAGGGCATCCTGGCCTGGATCAGGAATAGTGTGGCAGCAGGACCAGGGCAGGGATTGTTCCCCCTGTACTGGGCATTGGTGAGGCTGAACATTGAGTGCTGTGTAGTCCCTTACTCCAAGAAGTCCTTGAGGTGCTGGAGCATGCCCAGAGAAGGACAATGAAGCAGGAGAAGTATCTGGAGCAGAAGCCTGATGAAGAAAGGCTGAGGGAGTTGAGGGGGCTCAGCCTGGAGAAAAGGAGGCTCAGGGGAGACCTTATCACTCTCTACAACTCCCTGAAAGGAGGGTGCAACCAGGTGCTGGTTGGCATCTTATCCCAAGTACAAAATTCAGGATGAGAGGAAATCACAGCCTCAAGCTGTTGCAGGGAGGCTTACCATGGATATTAGAAAAAAAAAATCTTCACTGAAGGGGTTGCTGAGCACTGGAACAGGCTGCCCAGGGAAGTAGGTGTCTTGCCATCCCTGGAGGTATTAAAAACCATGTAGATATGGTGTTTAAGGACATGGTTGAGTGATGGATTTGGCAGTGTTAAGCTTATGCTTTGACTCGATGCTCAAAAAGGTATTTTCTGACTTAAATTAATTCAATGATTATGACTAAGTTCTGAATTCATGTTATGATTGGGTCAGATGAGATAATATTTTGATTTTTTCCAGTGCAGTAGTTGCTTTCATGGAAGACTTGCTTTTGATTGTGCTAAAGAAACCTTCAGCAAACATTTGGGGAAGAATTTTGCCAAACTTCAGCAGCATCTGGACACAGTGATTGCCATCTACAAAGTCTGTTATTTTCTGTTCACCAACTAGATTCTGTCCTTCTCTCCTGTTTTCTTCCTGTACACTGATTATTCCACTTCTTTTGCCCATTCTTTACTACCATTTCTCTCCCTCTCTGCCCAAACACTTCTTTTCCATAGCAGGCCAATATTTTCTGCTGCTTCTGCTTCTGCCTAGTGGAGGAATTCCCAGAGTGCTCTTCTGACATGAGATATTCCATCGATGAGCCTCTGAACCTTAAATATTTAAGTGTTTACAGCACTATCTTTCCAGGCATGATACAAAGTATTTCCAGGCCACAACTGAGTGTACACAACCATCCTTCATCTCACCTCGTACAATGCAGGCACTCCAAATCAACTACCGCTTCCCCAGTGGCCAAAAAAAAAAAAATTGTTTGAACAAAGCAACTCTGTGGATCCACAGGTCCTCAGAGCTGGGAGTGGTGCACAGCCCAGCTCTCCTCTGGGATGGTGGACAGTGCACTGAGGCATCATTTGCCTTTAGTTTTTCATTACCCAGACCAGATCCTTTATTCTTCAAAGATTTTCAAGGGAAAAATAATCTTTTAGAGAAGATGTGTACTTCGTTTCCCTTCATATCCACTTCTCCAGTCACAGACACTCTCCAGTTGCCTTGTGCAGCTCTGCCCCTGCTCTACTTACTGCCAACAAACCCACCCATTTCAGAACACCTTTAGGGCTGCTGTCCTTAACAGTACTTTAATTAAAATCATCCTCTTTCTCCCTTCTGCTCTGTTCTGTTACCTCACTAGTTTTCAGGAGCACTTACTGGGGGGTCACTCCTGCTTTAAGTGCTGTTTTTGCATTTGATTGTTTTCCCTCTCAGTGCCTCAGTGTGCTTTTGTGGTTTTTTCTCGTCTTTCATGCTGAAGTGCTGCAGGATGACATTGCTCTGTAAGTCAAGGCACACAAAACCATGTTCTTTGACGTAAGGAAAACATTCTAGCCCATGCACTTGACTGGAATTATGGGACATGTCACTTACGAGCCTGATAGATGTTGGTGCCAGAGCTGCTGGGACACTTGTGTATTCTCAACATCAAAACAAAATATGGTTCTGTCTTATTAAGGTGGCTGCAATTTTCAGTACAGTCTTTCAGAAAGCCCCTGAAACTTCTCAAGTAATTTAGCAATGGAAATTTGGTGTTGAAAAAGAGAAGGCAGTCACATTTTCTTGCTCTGCTGGGGATAATGTCAAGTAGATGTTGTTAAAGCAACTATCTGGTAATAAAAGTAAACATCATGAAAAAATAGAGTTCAATGAATGCACTTCCTGCAGATTGAGGAAGTCTGTGCTGCTACTCTTGGAAATTGTGCTTGATGAAGGCAAGGCTGTATAGTGAGTACTTACCCACTGATTGTAATCTGTTTGTTTTTCAGATTTGAAATCTCTCTTTGTGGCCGAGGTTCTGTCCACTGTTGTACTGTCAATAATTTCCATTGCTCAATTGATAGGTGGTCTCTTTTTCTTTCAAAAATAAGGGTAAAGACTTTCTCCCAGCATCAAAAAGACAGAGCTGGCTTTAAAGATGCTCGCAGTGTTCAGTTGGTTTGACTGTGGGCCAAATTTTTCAATACTCTTTTCCATCAGCAATAGTAGTTCTTAGCCATAAAGCACTAGTTCGGTTTGTTTGGGTTTTTGTTGTTGCTTTGTTTGTTTGTTTCTTGTTTTGTTTGTTTTTTTTTGTTATAAGTATTAATAAAGATGATTTAAAAGTCTTTAATATTAGGGGTTTTAGTAAAAGGTCTGTCTTTACACATATAAAGAAGTAAACCAGAAGCGCGATTTCTGGTAAGTATATTATTTCTGTAGAGTTTGTCCTGAGCTGCTTGGTGTTAACTGAAGTAAGCCACTGAGGTTATACAAATTATCTATCACACCCTAATTTCAGCTGGTTCTGACCTGTGGGCTTCACATACTTATCCATAGCCTCCTGCTGTTTATTTTACTCCTTCTAACCCCAGAAGATGTTGTTCTGTCAGTTTAACTCTGCCTCCAAAATGTGATTGAACTTGAAACACAAAACAAATTCAGGCATTCAGTTTTGAAAGTCTTTATTAAAGGAAGCAAACCCAGTGCAAATTATTTCAGCTTTATACAGGAAGTTACACTATGCAGACTTGTGTATCTGAAGAATGTTACTATTCTGTAAAGCCCCAAATGCTTCTGTAAATTGGGAGATTTTCACCTTGAACTCTTCCTCCTCCCTCAAAAATGTCAGTTCTCTCCAGTTTTGTGCATTCCTAATTCTGAGGATAGGAATTGAGGAAAATTGCATCAAAACCAGGAGTAATCTTATTTTTTCAAATGGATGTAGACTGTGACTTCTGATGGCTTCAATGAATATTTTTTTACTGCCATTCTTACACGGCCCATTTTGCAGGGTAAGCCTTCAGAGCTGGTTTCCAAATTCTGCACTGGGATATGAACTAGCCAGGCAGTGGGTAGGCAGCTAGGAGGAGTCTATTTTTGGTATTAAATAAGTTGTCAACAGAAAAATACAGTCATGTGGGCTACTGGATTGTGCTCAGTGCCACAGCTGCCGGGTTTGTTTGGCAGTCTTACTCATCTGCAGCAGAATAGGTGTCACCTTAATCAAATGACTGCAGGATTCTGTCTGCCACAAAGGGGAAGCCTGCAGAGTTTCCTCCTTCATCAGATTTAAAGCCCAGAGATAAAGAAAACCCAAAAGAGAAAAATCCAAGCAAGATCGTCAGCTCTATGTTTTCTAGCAGAAAAACCTGCTGCTCTGCCAGAAGAGAAATGATTTTCACTTCAGCAGACTACCGTGTTCAAGAGTGGAGAAAGGGAAGACATCAAAGTTGCATGTAGCTGGCTGTTTCACATGCTGCTTTCTCAGTATTTCTCACTGAAATTATTTGTGTGTGCTGCTGGTTTAGACAAAAGATCTGTAAAAGAAGCAAATTTTGAGGGCTTCATATTGTCAAATGTGCTTTTCAGGTAACTAGCTGGAGGAAAAAAAATTTGGCTGACCAAAAAGATTAGTTTCTTATCCTTTGGGAAGGCTATTTTTTTTTATACATTCTGTGCTACCCCCTCTGGCAACCCAATTTAACTCTGCAAAAAGCCAAATAAATGTTACTTAATCTCTTTACCTCTTAGTTGTTTTGTAATACCATAGAACCAATACTTTACTGGACAAGTGGGGGAAGGAGGTGCCTTCTTTCTTAACTCTTCAAGGCATTTGGGCAAAGGCTTGTGCTGCCGTAGCTGCAGTTTCCACCAGCAGGATCAGGAGGCCACCTCTGCACTGGAGGCTTGCCCAGGGCTGGTGAAGTCAGCGTGGGTTGCCCTCTGCCTTTCCTGCTTTCTCCCAAGAAATTGAGGTTTAGTTCCAGCTGGGTCCAAGCCTCAGTGAGAGTGAGCGGATGGAACAAAGGCTGTCTGCTAAACAGGGGTTGGATGTGGGAGCAGAAGGCAGCAGGATCCACCTTTCCTATTCAGGCAAGAAGATTTCTGGGTCTCACATGAAGAAGAGACTCAAGACTCTCCAGCTAAGGTGAAAACAGCTTCTGTGAGAGTGAGGGAAAGGTGCCTCACAGGCAGTTTTTAGCATGTAGGTCACGAACCATCTGTGTTTTAAATAACTAATTCACCAAGCTGAGTCACCATCTCTCCTTCCATTCCTGACCCTTCTGCACTGCTTAGATTGCTTTTGTCATCCTTTATTTTTCTTGTCTAACTCTATGAACAACAGGGGAAAAAATACCCTTCTGTCTCCAAAACTTGGGGATTCCTCTCTGTTGAATGAAAAGGACAGTTGACAGTGTTATAAGCATTTAATTGCCCCAGGAAAAAAATGCTACTGGACATTTTACTGGAGTAATACCAGGAACAGGAGCATTCACAGTTCCTATCTTGCACTAGTCATGCTTTTTAAAGGTTTTGCATTTTTGAGACTGCTTTGGTCCCTTTATTTCATTGACCATCAATGCGAGTAAAGGAAAAATTCTATGTATTACCAACTGTGTTGATTTAAGCTGGCAACCCGGCCAGCAAGGCTCTGTTTAGTATCTTGATAGTAAATATGACATTCAGTCCTAAGTAGTGCTGAAGTTTTTCTATTTTCTGTGACTTCTGTAGAAAACAGGGACCTTCAGAGAACATAAAAAAACTACTTTTTGGATTAGCTCCACTCTGAATTAAATTTAATTACAGGGTAGTCTTCATTTCTAGATATTAATGGAATATATATGTCCAATACAAAATATATCTTGTTTTCACTTTAGTGAAAGAGTTGAGACACAAAATAAACAATGTGTTATTGCAGTCAGAGAACCTGGCTAACAGAAATGTAGTTAAGTGCAGCTAAAATGCAGAAAACATATCATGTCTGTGAGAGAAAGTTTTATAGGTGAAAATAAATTGATTTCAAACTTATGACATTGTCTGATTGAAAATGGAGGTAGGTTATTAGTTATTACATAGCTAACAAATAGTTATGTTATATTAACATACTTCATATAAGAAGTGTTTTTGAAATTGAAGCCTAATATCTCATATCGATACTACATAAGCAATATTAAAGTTACAATACTTAATATGAAACATAAAATCATTTCTGTACTCCTTTTATTTGCACTATTCACTTAAGCAACTATTAAAAAAGTATGGAAGTAACTTGGACAGTTGCCGACCCAACATAGACAAAGTTAGTAGAATTTCATGCAGTATTAATAGAGCAAAATTTGTAATAGGACTCTGCTTTTTCATGTGCAGTGTATTTTCCTCTGTAACGGACATGACTGCTCAATATTCTGAACTGTGGCTCTCAGAGGAATGCTGCTGTCACTGGAGGAAAAATGTATCCTGAAAAGTGACAGATGTCAGCAGGTAATAATTATGGCAGCTTAAATATTTATAAATTTGTATGTTATTGTAAAAATGTATTTCTTCATATGAAAGATTGTGATGTTAGGAATTGTATTCCAGCCTTTTCCAGGCTGTATGTTATAATTTATGGGTTTGGATTTAGAAAAGTTGTGTTTTCACTATCTTGAGTCATTCCGAGAATTACAAAACTGTAAGAAGTTAAAATCTTATTTGAGGTTCAGGAACATACAACAAACATCTCATCTAAAAAGGTGCATTCATATTTTTTTTTTTCTGAGTCTTTTACAACTTGTTTTACAATAACTTTGCTTTTCCACTTCAATATTGTACTTTGTAGTTTTGCAGTGAGCAACGTCTGCAGTTCTTCCATTATTTGGCTCTTTAACATTTTTTGTCCTATATTCAGTGTTCTGAGTGTATGGGGAAGCAGCAGCCCTATATAAAATATTCCAAAAGCCAACAGAGGGCTGAGACTGAGGCTGTGCCAGTGTGGAACAACAGAGGGAAGAGTTTGCCTTTTCTTCTGTTCACATCCAGCACTGCCTTTGGAAAAGCAGGACAAAATCTGGTATGCAAAAGACAGCATAGCCTTCAGTCAAAGGCCACAAGGCTGCTGCCTGCTCCTCGTTGTGCTTGGAGAGGTACAATGAGTGCTAAATAATTCAGTGTTGTTCCAGCAGCATCTCCAGGAGCACCAGCCCCTGCAAAGTGCTGACTGGGGCAGCTTTGGAAGACAATTCCATCAGCACTGGGGAGGTGCCACAGGATGGGAGGGGGCTGCAAGGTGAATGCCCTCACACTGCCTAGGGTGAGCACTCTGCTACTTAGAGTCCTAGCAGCTTCAGATGTGAAGTTCCAAATAGAGGGTGAAGATTTAAAGGTTTTTATATTTTTATTTCTTTTTTGTTTTCGAATGCCTTGTGTTAAGTGTTGCTTATTAAGCTAAATCCCCCCTTAATAAGAAGGTATCTGTTTAAATTTGGTAGAGGTTTGCACTAAGAAATCATTTGCCACTGGAGATAGAAAACTTAGTTCAAACCCAATAGTTGTATTTCTTCAAGTAAATCTCAAAATCTTGATTCAGAACATCAGAGTTTTTTTACTGTCTCCTTCAATTCTGATGTTGGTTCATTAATTTTTGGCAGCTGAAATAACTCTACGATCCTGTGTACTCAGACACAGCAAAAAAGACAAATCTTAGCAATATTCTCAAAATAGAGGATTAAACTAATTTTATTATTTTCATTTAAAGTCCTTTAAATTTTTTAGAATTTGAAAGAGGGAGGTAACAGAAAATGCAGTTGTGTAAATAGTTTGTGAAGAACATACAGCTATGGGTTTCTGGATTTTGCACAGTAATTGGCTGCTGCTTTTATTTTTGTCATGTGGGCAGAGATGAAAGGGTGAGCTTGGAAGTTTTCCTCTCTGGAAACCGACTTTTTCTCCGTATCATATGTAATAACAGATGTTCCTATAGCCAATATGAGAACAAGGAAATTAACACTGTGATCGTTACAGAGATTTTATAAAAATAAGGGAGTTTATCAAAGTTATTTTTAAATACTGTAGTTGAGTTGTGGTTTTCTCCAGGCATCCATATTTCTCTTAAGCTAAACAACTCCACTCTCAGAGATGCATTTTTTTGCTTCCTTCCCCAGTCTGTTACCCAAATGAAATGCGTATGAAGTGCTGGTGGCTGTGTGTATTCATACCCACACGTATCAAGGTTGTTGCACTGCTCTGTAGTACTGCAGCACCTTGACAGCCCCACATGAGATCAAAACTTGTTGAGCTTGGTCCTTTGTGAACAAACAATGTGAGGCTGCCCCAGTACAGGTTTAAAATAAAATCTTGCAAGAGAGACCTGGGAAAAACAGCTGCATTGATTTGCTGCAGGTAAAGGTCATGGCCAGAATTGGAACACAGTGTGTTACAGGAACACCTGAAATGAGATTTTCCTGCCTGTAAGCTTGTTGTGCTTTAGTGGGCCACAGTGCTCTTGAGCAACAGTTTATTTCTCCAGTTATCCCTCAAGGGAAAAAAAAACCCATGGGAAATTGTAGTTATGAATAAGGCTGTTGTTCTAAAGTACTGCCATAAATTGTCATCTTAATCTTACTTTGTGTTTAACACTGTTACATTATTCTCCAACTGTTTCTTTTTTTGTTCACTTTCTGAAAAAACCAGAGGTGCAGGGGGGAGCAAGCAAGAGTGGGTAAAGTAATCAGTAACCCAAAGAACGAGTCCAGTGAACGTAAGATGAAAATGTAAATCTAAATCAGAATTTTACAGGTAAACAGTTTTGTGATACATTTCATGTCACAGCCTCAGGCTTCAACATTAACTCCTGTTCTTTTAATTCTTGGGGATTTTTTTCTTTCCCCTCTGGCTCCCAAACTAATTTTCCACTGAATGGAAATTGTCCAGCCTTGCCCAGATGATAGAAATCAGAACTAACATAGGGGAGAAATTCTTCCAGTTTTCATAATTCTGGATTGTAAACACTTAAAAATAATTAGCATCCCAAAATGAAGCTGATATTTTTTCAAGCCTGAAGAACCTTGTCCTAATCTCTGGTAAAACACTGGTGAATATCTTTTGTTTTTTACTCCAAAGCCTATCTTCGGACATTTCTTTTTTTTTTTGTGTCCTTTGTGAACATTTGCCTGTGAAGGAAATCGACTCTCCTAGGAGACTTCTAAAATATAAATAAATGGAATCCATACATACCCCTACTCACCACCACCATCCCTCTATTATGTTGAGCCATGGATAAATTTTGCTTGCAGAGGAGTCTTTAATGAAGCATTTCTACCCTATTCCTGTTAGTGAAGGGTAAGGAGCTGCTTTGTGTCATACTTCCTTCTTGCCTTCATCTTCCCGGGCAAGACAGAAGTTACAGCAGTGTGCAGTGAATAACAGTTGGACTGTTACGATGAGAGTGATTCAGAAGTTATTAAATAAGATCTTTGTACTTGACAATTCATGCTTACAATTCCAAACAAGGAAATGTTTTGGTCTACCTGAATATCTGAAATGGAGGTATTGTGCTAATTGTATAACATTTAATCCCTGTTGTCAAGAAAATTTTCCTGTTCTGTGTGGAAATCTTTATTTCTTGTAAATGAATGTTTTAGATATGTCTACTGAAGATACTCATATTAAATCCACACTGAAGCAGTTTGGGGGTTTTTTAATTCTCACCCCTACTCCACCTCCAAAATATGATGCATTAGGAAATGCTTCTTTTCCTCTATCAAAGCCTTTATTGTCACACGGGAATGAATTCTGTAATAAAACCTGAGTACCAGGAGAATCCTACTGTAGAACGAATTTAAAGTCTAGTTCAGGTCAAAATCTGAACAAATTTTTTTTATGTGTTCATTCTAGTTCTGATTTAAGATGTGAGCTTGTTTATGTTTATGTCCTGCAGTCCATTAGCTTCCCTCCTTCATTGTCACTGATAATTTGATAGCAGAAAAGCCTTACCAGTGGCACACTAAAGGATATAAATGCCTGTTGTGTCAGCAGCACAGCAGTCCTTAGGCCACACACAGTTGTTCCCTCTGCCCTCAGCTGCTAAGACCTCATTTTCTGCCTGTTCATGGAGGTGTTAAATTTGTTCCTCCTTAAACATACAGAAAAATGAGACTGTGACACATTTCTGTGGCAGGGAATGAACAGGTCAGAAAAGCTCAAGGGCCGATGGAGTATGAATAGAGGCAGTCAGGGAAGCAGCTCTGAATTTGTTGTGGGGAGGTGAGGAAGAGCATGCCAATAAAAAAAACCCATTCTGGAAATGTTTACTATGAAAAATATGCTGTCCTAAAAGCAGAGAACTCAAAGAATGAGGATGGGCACCTCTGGAACATTTTTCTGAGCCACTGACGATATTTTGAAGTGAGGTAAAGAAGTGTAACTGCAATTTTTGTTTTCTTAATTAAAGAAGTACTTTAGCTTACAGCAGCTTTAATGAACAGTTATGTGGCAGTGCAAGTGGCTGCAGCCACCCTGACCCCAGGGGGAACACCAGCATTGACAGTTTGGTGGTCAGGCACCAATGTTTAGAGACTGCCTCAGCAGTGAGGGTGAGATGCCGTCACCCCTTGGCTTGGTGATTTGCCTATTCTAAGCTGGTTGGTTCTTGCTCTCCCGTTCCTGTTTTATGTATAAGTTTGTAAATATTCATTTTCCTTAGTTAAATATGTATCAGTTCTAGAAGCGTCTCTGTTACTCGATACCCCATTGGCTCTCCCCTGCAATCCCTCCTCTGAGTTATCCCCATTGGTTACCTCATTGTCAGTCCTGCCTCCTTAGCCTTACCCTATTGGCTGTTATCCTTATCCCCGCCTTTCCTTCCTGATATAAAATCCCTGAACCCTCTACTGAGAGCGCTTTTCATCCCTGGAATTTTCATTTTCCTTAGTTAAATATGTATCAGTTCTAGAAGTGTCTCTGTCACTCGGTACCCCATTGGCTCTCCCCTGCAATCCCTCCTCTGAGTTATCCCCATTGGTTACCTCATTGTCAGTCCTGCCTCCTTAGCCTTACCCTATTGGCTGTTATCCTTATCCCCGCCTTTCCTTCCCGGTATAAAATCCCTGAACCCTCTACTGAGAGCGCTTTTCATCCCTGGAATTTTCAGTGCTCTGACTGTGCTCGTGGTATCCACATGGAGAGTTCCCTCCTTCCTTCTTTGCCTCCGCTGGCGTGTCCTGAGAGCTCAGCTCGGGATAAGCTCCTTTGGGTGAGGAGCTCACCCTCCCCTTCCCTTTTGTGTGGAGAGCCACAGGTTTAGAGGGTGCATCCAGACCTCTGGGCTTCTTGTTTCCTGGTTTAGTGCACCCTCACGGTTAACCATGTATCTTTTTAGTAGAATGCAGAAAACTGCTTGCAATGGTCAGAAGTCTTTTACTAGTACATGTTTTAAAAGTTTATGTCAAAACCTCTTGGTTGTTGTTGCTGTGATTACGCAGTGCAGTGGGGTTCCAACTTCTTGGGGATTTTTTTGTTGGAATTACAGCTGCACTGGTGGAATCCCTCCAGTCCAGTAAAGATGTGGAAAATCTATGTCTGTAAACATGTGGAAAATCCAACCCACAGTATATTTTCTGCTTCAATACAAATTCATGGCTGTATTTGAATTATTTTTCTGTCTTATTCCTGTTCCCTCCACCTCTGGGACAGAAGTAAGGAGAGAAAAGAAAAAACCCAAAAAATAGGCAGTCATGACACTAAGATTCAGTATTAGCTCTTCTGCTTCTGGAATAATAATCCAATGTCTTTAGCATTGTTTCAGTGCAATACCAGCCTAAAGTTAATTTCTGAGTGTTCTGTTTTGTGGTAAAGCAAATTAGACCTAACCCCAGAGAATTTTAATCCAACAACTTAGAAAGGTAAAAAAGGCACTCAGAGAAATGTCCCAACCCCCCTACATTCATAAGACTTGTATTTATTACTTGAAACCAATTTTAGCTGAAGGGAAAATGTAAACGATGCTCAATGATAAATGTTAGTGTACTACAGGAAGCCACAGAATGATCAACTGTAGTATTTAAATCTACTAATAGAACATGTCGCTCTAAATACTTTAACATATGCTGTTTTATTAGGGTGACAACATGAGTGTATACATGAAGTTATCAGGAATTTGTTTGGGACAAATATAACTGATCAAAGATTTGGTAATGCTCCATGACTGTCTTCCTCTTCAGTAAATTTTCTCTGATTTTTAATGTGTGTTTTCTTTTTTTTTGCAAGTTTGTTGGTATGTACAGCCTTTCCAAGTTCCTAGATCTTGGAGTAAAAATTCTTTTGGCACCTCACATCTTATTCAGTAAAATTATTTTACAGTATATGACAACAGCTTCCATAAATAAGTTGATAGGCAAATGAAGCACAAGCCATGTGATCCAACACAGCAATTACAAGGGTAATGGTTGTCTTTATGTGAAGTAGCGGAATACTGAATCATTTAATAAAATGAAATTTGTAATTTATTAGTCAGTTATATTCAAGTTGCTATAAATATGTTAAAGATGTCAAACTAGATTTTTTCAGTGGTATCTCGGTAAGAATGATTGCTGCTGCTTGAATATGTGTGTAAGCAGAGTTCCTTTCCTTTTGATCTGACCCTGATTTGCTTTTGATACATTTCACTGTTAAATACTGGCCATAATTTTTATGTTAGAAAAGCTGGTGTTTCTAGAGATGCAACAGGCACAACCTGAGGCATTGTTTCCCAACACAGTCTCCTCTAAAGGACCTGCAGTAAGAGGAGCCACTCTGGGTGTTTTCTATAGAAAGAACTGTTTGTTCAGAAACAGTAATAGAGATTTTTTTTTTCCCCACTCTTGCTCAAGTATCATCGAAAGTATTTATCAAAATAATGATTGTTTTTTTGTTTGAAGTTTGCTTTGCTTAGGTCAAGCTACCTACAGCTGTTGTTTTAGCAGAAGTACTGAATCAATGTCTGTCTCTTCTGTTGCTCACAGCAATGTAAATACCGGTGTGTTTGTTCTCCTTCATCATGAACTGCTTTGAGAACTCACTTAATGTGGCACGTTGAGCAGAACTTAAAATCCCATTATTGTGTTAGGCAGTTTCTTAAGTGACAGTTGTGCACAGGCTTTTATCTGGCAAGGCTTGTTTAGCTGCTGCTTGTGCTCTCCTGTGCTCTGTAGGCTCTGTCATGTGATGTAAGGACATGATAAGGCAAGCCTGCCTGTATATTTGACATATAGCTGTGCATGCTGTGATGTGAGGGAATCAGATCCTTGCAGGCTGCCATGGGTGCAGCCATCCCAGGGAGCGACCACTGGGCTCCTCTGTGCAAACCAGGCAGCCCATGGCTTTGTGCCTGGTGTGTGTGCACCCTTTACACCTCTCAATAATCCATCCCAGCCCTTAACGCTGCTCAGACACCTGATGGGCACCTTGGCAGAGCAGGGACCACAGATCCCAGGCTGGATCTGAGACATGAGTTGTTCCTGTAGGCAGAATCCACCTCACTGCTTATGGTCTAAATCAAACTTGTTTAAACAACTGAAATGGGAAACTTGACTCAATCCACTGAAGGGCTTTAACAGAATTGATTTTTTACTGGGAGTTAAGAAAAATCCAAACTGGCAGCAGTTATTTAAAGTTATTTTTGTGCTGCCACTGTCATCATCAACATTATAGAAAGGAAGAAGATGAAATTTTATATGTATGAATTGGGTTCTTGTGTTCATATATTTTAAGAGGTGTATATCCAATACAACCAGTTCCTTATTTTGGATACACTTCTCTGGCAGCATCAATATAGTGGACCTCCTCCTGGGATGTGTTTTTCTGATGGTTCTGAATAGTACTCAATAAAAGGGCAGAATGAGGAAGACTTCCTTATGTGCATACACATGTATTTGTTAATGTTTTTCATAAAGGATAATTTCTGTAGCAGCTTACCTAGCTTTAAGGAAAAGGCACTGGGAAAGAAATACCAGCTTGGTATTCCTGAACATCCTCTATCAATAGTGTCTTTCTCAACTATATATGACCTCTCAGATTCTATGTTCTTTGAAGCAGAAATTTGGATCCCAGTTTTTAGTGACACCAAATGATTCCAGCAAGCAGCTGGATGTAGGAAAGCCACTGTTTGGAGAATTGCCAGCTCTGACAAAGCAACACTGTGTTGCTACTTTGCCCATGAAATTGGCAGAATGATGAGGTCCAGGCGTGATAAGCAGAACTTTGCTACAGTCAGCTCATTTCCTTGAGTGGCTGTGACTGCTGGCAGGATGCAGGCCTCAGACAGCCCTGGGAGTGTGGTATGATATGGCCAGAGAGGCTCTGAGAGGTTCTGGCTCGTCAGGCAAGAACCCAAGTGTTAAAACATTATGTGTGGCTTTGCACTTGTTATTTGTGAGCTGTTATCTTTGTGTGTAGCCAAAGCACGAGGATGTAAAACCTCATCTGTTTTTTTCATACCATATAGCTGTGAGCTGATAATGTATGCTATCTATAGGATTCAGAGGAACCTGATGTTGTGGTTGTCATTTTTTTAATCACTTGGATCAATCACTTCAGTCTGTCCAAATAATGGCTTTTCTTCAGCTGAGTCTGTTGAATGGAATTTCCATTTTCATTGTGGGCTCTCAGTCGAGACTTTTCTCATACTTTTATTCCTATGGGGTTTTTTCACTATGTATGGAGAGATGGCATTTTCTCTCACAGAAAGTTTTGTGCCAAGTCGTTATAAAGACTCCCATTTTTAATGTGAAAAATAGCTCTGGATAAAAATCTGTTGTTGATTTATTCCCTTGTCTTGTTTTTGGCTCCTATCTCTGACTAGAGCAATAGGCTTGTTTAGTGCAGTTTTCTTCGATTTTTTAAAACAGACAAGTGGTGCTGGTATTGTCTAATTTTAATTTTGCTCTGTAACTTTGCATTGATTATGACCAACATATAAAATGTGTTTTGACTCAATTAAGCTTTCAGTTCAAATTTTTGGGTTTGTTTGGGTTTTTTTTTTAACCCATGGAAAGAAATCATAATAACAGAATTTCAGACTCGGTAGGGAGTTTAATTATTTTTGTCTTATTCGGTAATTTATTCACCAGTTGGAGTCTTTTCTGCAAAGAATCTTAATTGAAATACTGCCTAATTTCCTAGCTGGAATTTAGAAAATGAAATATGTACCAGGGAAGAGCAGGAAAAACAAAAAAGATTGATTTTAGGTAAACACTTGTCAAGTAATGTGATCAAAGGACATGTATTGGAATTTCGATTCTTCCATCAGCTTTAGTTTTATTTGTGGCAGTATACAGAGGAATGAAAGGGCAAACTGAGCTTCCCAGATTTGCTGAGAATATTTCAGCAGGTTCTCTCATTTATTTTGTTCCATTTATTTTGTTCCTGTCATCTGCAGGCTTCGAGGGGTGCCATCTTGTAGCCATGCCTTCCTCCAGTTTCCAGTGGGAGAGATAAAGATAGAAAATGGCAACAATCTGAGCCCTGTGGTCCTGCTCCTGTTCCCACCATCCAGGTGGAGCAGGAGCCACTAAATCTCCCTCCCCTCTAAACCCAGTCTTCCTGCCAGCTTTTTACCTGTTTGGCTGCCCACCGAGGTGGACCATGACAGCCTAACTTAAACAACAGGGGTACTGGGGCAGTAGCACCAAAAGCCTTGCTAAATTTGGGATAAATTATGTTCACTGCTCTCCCCAGCTACAAAAATTCAGTCATTTCATCATAAAAGGAAACCATATTGATCAGGCATGACTTACCCTTTACAGGCCCATTCCAGTCCCCAGCCATCACACTGGCTGTGGGCCCAGCGATGTGGTTTCAAGGACTGAAATCAGGCTGACTTGTTAACAGTTCTCTGGGTTGATCTTTCATAAATTGCTCCCAAATGTCAGGTAACTCAGTCCTCAATAACTGAAAGTGAAACATGTCAACAAATGTACTTACTGATGTTTTGGTTTTTATAAGGGAATATTAAAAAAGATTTCTCGATGCAATATTTTTACCATCTCCTTCTGAAAATGATGCTGTTTTAAATGCACTGTACAGGATAATATATGATAATCTTGGGGGTAATTGGGAATTCTCTCTCCATTACTTTTACCTGTGGGATATGCAACCAGGTGCTTTTATTTGGCCAGGTATTCATTATAAACACATACAATACTTTTGCATTTATTCATTCTGCTGTGCTTTGCCTTTGTTCTTTAGTCTAGCAAAGGGCTTTCAAGTAATACCCTGATCTCAGAGGAAGGTGTCAGTCTCTGCAGTAGCTGTTCCTCAAGCACTTGGGTTTGTTAGAATTTTCAGAAGCAAATACTTTTAATGAGAAAAGTGAATTGATTTTGTATCCTGTTTCTGATACATGCATTTTCTTAACTTGTGTTGCTGTAGCTATATTCTTGCTGCAATATTACTAGTCCGTGCTTGAATCAAGGCCTTTAAAAGGTAATTTGGAGAAGGTTTAATTTATTTCTCCATAGTTTTAATGAATTTATGCAACTCTGAGTGAAAATAAAAGGTTTTTACATATCAGTGTGTTTGCGAGAGGGCACAAAAAGCTTCCTTCTGGTATTTAAACTGCAATCAATTTCTTGTTGCTGACTGAAGTTCAAGCTCTTCATCAAGGGGATGACAAATGGACATGTTCTTAGCATTCATTTGCAGCATGTTGGTCAAGCTGTGAATCAGTTTCTGAGGAGCTGAAGGATGGCTCAGCATTTTGTATTTCAAGTAGCTCATTTTCTACATCCACGCATTGTGTTCATGGCATGAGATGATGATGGGGAAAGTGACAAATTCTAAGAATAAACAAGTATCTTTAACATCTCATCCTGGAAGTTTCTCTGCTTCTACTGTTGCAGTGTGTTCTAGATAAGAGCACGGGTTCTTCTGCCTTAGTTGTATTATCTTGTGTCCTTAAGAGGAGTGAGTCTTATGCTGTAAGATGCACACCAGGAGAAGATCCAGTTCAGTGCAGCGATGTAAGCAGTTACTTGGGATCTCGCACACAGCACTTTGTGATGGTCTGAATCCCTGTATGTCTGTTGCAGAAAAGCCACAGGCTTATTCTACTTCAAACCACATTTCAAGTGGCAAATAACTTTATTGCAATTCTTCTTAGGCCAGTGAGCCTTAAGATCTGCTTTTTAAAAAATTCTTCCTGAGTTTTCAGTGCCATATAGTGCAGTAACATTTTTTGACCTGATCTTGAAATCAGCTGACCTGATTTGAAATCAGCCCAAATATGTCAGTGGTGGTGAAGAAGAAATTCAGAGAGAGAATTCCATTACATGCTTCTGGTTTTTACTGTCTTGAACTTCTACTTGAGGATTTAAGTCACTTGTGAAAAATTAATTAAAACTGTTATTTCTGATACATCTTAAAGAATAAGTCTCTGAGATAGTAGAATAGGAAATATTTGGGTTGTTGGTTTGGGGCACAAGATCTTGTTGTTGGGAACATTTAAGAGTAGAAACATAGTATGTCATGATAATGCTTTTGTAAGGATCGTGTGTTGTAACTCTGGGTTCTGTCTCCAAAACTGTCTCAGGCATGAATGATAAAATTGCAGTAAAGTTATGTTGCTATAAATTAGTATTAATTCTTTAATACAACCCAGTATACAAATATTACTCAGCTATAATGCTACTTGGGCAGCCAATTCAATGCTTTGTCCTTCATATTCTTCTCATGTTTGGATAAGGAAGAAATCTAGAAACACACTTGCTATAGGTCACAATCTGATCTCAGTTATTTTGGCGTAAAACTGGAATAAATCTTGTTTGTACAAACAGAATTACTGAAATTTTGTATTGCTGTGAGTTGAATTTCACCAAAAATTCTTACTAAAGATTGAAAGGCATTAAATAAAATAAGTAGGTCACACAAGTGAGACGATACTGCCCCTTATCTTTAAACAATATTCTAATTTGACTCTAGTGCACTGAAAAGAAATGAATACTGTATGTGCTCCCATGTGAGCTGTCAGAAAGATAAAACTGAATATTCTCTAAATCAGCTTTTCCATGGACAACTGCTTCATCATCATTAGTATGTATATTCTTGTTAATATCTAGGCCACCCAGTTATGAGATCCTAGACTGCAGCTTTTCATAATTTACAACTACTATCATTTTCAGCAGGATGGTATGCATGACCTATCACAGAATGAACACTTGATATATCTCTCTGTGTCTTCTCAAAGTGTTATTTTGAAACAAGGGCTAAGAATAAATGCATACATCTGTTGAGGAAGTTGCATTTCTGCACAGTGTGGTGATCCTTGCCAACTGCTCTGCTGTGTGTGAGAGGACCGGTCACTGGAGGTGTCTGACAGTTTGGAATTAAGACAGTTTGGCAGATGAGGGCAGACACAGGAACCTTCTAGACCAATATGCAAGAGCTGGGATCTGAATATAAATAAATTAAAAATTCTGTAACTCCCCAGGGGTATAAATGAGAGTGGAGTAGAAATGACTGTAGCCAGGCTTGCAGGCTGAAGCTGGGGAGCCAGTATAGAGGTGACTGTTGTAAACACAAGGGACCTATGCAAAGAATAATTTAGAAATATATAAGATACAGTGCTGGTCTGACTGCAGTGACAGCCACTGTGAATGGGGGATTCAGCTCATTGTTCAGTGCCAGGCAGAATTTGAGATAGAGATTTCTGGGATGGGATTGGCTGCTGAAATTTTCATTATATTCAAAATCCCAAGTGATTCCTTTTATTCCAAAAATTTCTATCATCCATTTTCCATAGTAATAAGGATTGCTACTTATTTGCCTTAATAATTCCATTATTATCTATAACTGTCAAGGAAAGCAGGAGGTAGGGTGGGGGTAAATGAAAACCAGCCAAGCAGTAACAGTAAATGCTGCTTATTAAGAAGCACTTTCTCTAGTGGCATCTCTGGAGACATCTTGATGAAGTTTTTGTGGTGAAAGAACTTTTCTGTAAGTGAAATAAAACCAAATTATGCTGTTGCTCAAACCAGCAGCACATCCCACTTTTGTGTAACTGAGCTTGTTTATTGGTAAAGCAGAGTAACATGTCCAAGAAAAGGTGAAACCTCTTTGCATTCCATTGGCTGACATAAAATGTATGAGAATAGAAAAAAGTAGATGTTCCTAAGCAGGTTTTTGGAAAAAAAAGAAAACGAGTTAATCTCTGGAGTTTCAAGTGAGTCAAAGCACTAGTCTGGAGAAAAGCATGTCAAATTTGAAACTAAAATTAAACTTTCCAGCTCTGTGTTTATCACCATTAGCCAATATGCACTTTCTAGGCTAGACTGTTGAAATCATGATGGAAATATTCTATAGAATATTACAATTTTAAAAGGATTTTTAAAAAATCAGGCTTTGTGTAGATGATTATTTCAAACTCTTACATTCCTCAAATTTCTTGATACAACCTGCTTGAAGGTCTCTTGGTGTCATTTCTGGTTAGGTGCCATCATCCTGTGTTAAACAGCTTGTTCTAAAGCACAGCTATTCTTAAATAAACATATTGAGCTTCATGGGATGAGTCAAATACACTCATGAGACAGAACGTTCTGTTACTGAGTCACAGCTGAAGAAGACACGAGGATGGTTAATACAAAAACCTTAATTGTTAGAATTCTGCAAAACATGAAATAAAGAAGCTGTGACACTGGTTTGAGAAATAATTCTGTTTTCAGCACAGCCTCAACTGTAAATGCTGTTCAGGTTATGGGATGGCACATTCCTTTGGAGCAAGCACTTCCATTCAGGACACAAAACTCACTCTTTTATTCTGAAAGTGACCAGGATCTGTCAGTTTTATTCTTTTCACAGCATTTTGCTCCTTAATGATTTTTCTTCATTGTATGGATATGTTTATGTAGTTACACTACTAATCTTCAGCCTCAGCATCCCACGTATATGCACTTTTCCATGGATTTGGTCTCTCCTGGCTGGTGCTGGTTTTAGTATTTACTTTACACAGAAGTGCATCCATAATTTTTTCTCTTTTATTTTTTTGGGGGTTTTTTTGGGGGTTTTTTTTTTGGTTTTTTTTGTGGTGGCTGCAGTTCTCTCATATGCTGGTGGTGTTTGCACCGTTCCCACCAGGCAGGAATCAGTCTCTTCGATGCAATAAGGTGTGTGCATACAGCTTGTGAGCCAATCATCAAATAACATTCTGTCACTTTGAGACAGAGCTACAGCAATGTTAGAGGTGTGTTCAACAATTGAGCACTTCAGTCAGGAGCACAAGGAGAGCTGGCCTAGGACTCCTGGTACATTGGCAGCTGATCTCAGAGAGGTAATAGAGCTATGGAGAAACAGAATTACATCAAGGACAACAGCTATACTGTTCCTAGCAAGCTCTTCCACCTTCCTTACCATCCTCAGCAATTTCAAAAACATTGCTGTCTCTTGAAAAGCCATCATTTTCTTCCTGTGTGAACATTTAGTAGTAGGACTGATAGATTATTTTTAAAGACACCATCATGATTTTAATTATGTATATTGTACCTTAGGATAGTCAGACACTACAGCCTCTGAGTTTTCAATCTATTTACAAACTCTGATTTTCTGCGGCATATTTTCTCCTGCAAGTCTCACCTGTTGAAGTAATTTTTTTCCCTGATCATTAAATGTATTGTATGTTCACAGAAAGCAATCCTAGAATGTGTCAGCAAGAAAATAAAGAGGAAAATTGTTACAGAAACATCTAGTAAGTAAACCAAGCTCAAATGCATTGAATCAGCAGTAATATCAAACACAAAAACAAAATAGTTATCAGACATGGAACTACTATTGTTATTGGGTTCGCTCCTTAATTATGTGCAATCTGCCTAATTACCTGTGCTTTTCCATGAAATGTATACTTCCACAGGAGTGTATGAGGTAAATTATGTTCATTCCTGGTTAGCGTTCAGCCACATCAGCACTGGCAGGTGCTTTTCTAGCACTGAAGAGGCAGTTCCTGCACCAGGAGGCTGTTCCATGTATGCATGAGCACTATCTGCTATCTGCTCGCCACCTTGAAAGATGCATTTAAAAGATGGTTTCCAAAGGTACTGGGCATGAAGGTGTTCATGAACTGTGTGTGAGTCCTCGGTCAGTGTGTACAGAGCTAGCAGGAGCTGAGAGAGGAAAATAGCCTCTGCATGAAGAGAGCTGAAGGGTGGAAAATGTGGGAGTGCAGAGAATGGATGTGTTCTCCCAGTTCTGCTCCCTTCTAGGGAAATGCGGGTAGCGTGGAAGGGTGTGTGAAATGAATGTGCTGGGTCAAGAGTGGATTTATCCTCTTGGTGGGAACTGATTGCCATGATACCTTTTTTGAAAGGCTGATGCCTTCAGATGAGACTGAAACTGCAAACAGGCTCTTCTCAATTATCCCCTTCAGGTAGGTGAGGGCTGAATCTCAATCCAATTACCTGCTCCTTCAACCAGGAGCCCGTTCTTATTCTGAGTAGTCCCTCTGACTTTGGAGAAGCTATTGATGTTGTGATACAGGAGAAAAGTTTGGCTTATTTTTCATGAACTTTACAGCACAATGAAAGATTTGGCAGGAGCAGAACTATAATATTTAGTGTAAAATGTAGGTGTTTAGTGTAAAATATCTGTTTTGTGAATGCTTTGCCCAGTGACATCTGAGAATTTCAGAACTGTTACTTTCACTCAAATATTCCTCTTCGTAGTTAGTTCATATGATGGTAGATGTACCGAGCATAAAGCCTTCATATGTGATTATTATATTTTGAATTATGAAATTTACTCCCACTACGTTTTCAAGGCATTTTGCAATGCGATATTCTCTAGCTTTTATGGAGGCTAACAAAAGAAAAGTGAGTTCTCACAAAACCAATAGTCACTGCTTTCTCTGATCTGCATTTTTTGAGAATACAAATTTTGTGGCTTTTTATTTAAAGGAAAGGGACATGTATTTCTATTAAAAAATGCTCTAGGGCGTGTTACTGTGTCCCACAGCCGTAGGGAGGGGGAGAGAAGATCCAGCAGGCAGGAATTGTGCAGCAAGATTGATTTATTTAATTATTTTACAAACTCTTTTATAGGCTTTTTTCTTCATCGTCTAATTGGACAAGGATCAGCCACCCCTTGGGGGTGTTTGGCTAAAATCCTAAAACATCCATTGTCAAAGTATTTCTCTACTATACTATAAACAAGACTTTTCAAGGTTGCAGATGTTTCATTGTTTACAGAACTCTGCTGCCTCTTCTGTGAGAGAGAAAAGTCTCTCACAGGCTTAGAAAATAGCAAGAAAATCCTTGCTAGCAGCATTTTTGTATCTACATATTTCCTACGTGATTTTTGTGTTAACATAGAAGTTTTTTCACCAGATCTGTACAGAAAAGGTAATATACTCTACGAATCAGCAACGTAAACATCTTGCTGTGAAAGAGCAGTAAGACTGTGCTGTTGAGAAGTTGGAGTTGCAGTTTGCGTTTCCAGGACCATTTAGACCAGGAAATGGTAGCACTGCTCTCTTTGCTTTACCTAAATGAGGTTGCAGAGTACCACACACATTTCCTGGTGTGTTTTTGAAGCTCCCAGTGATGACGGCCCAGGATTCCTTTGGGGACATCCAAACCTTTTAACCTGCCTTTCTCTTTTGTTGGTGTTGATTAAAACTTAACTGTCCCTCAACAGCTTTTAAAGTTGCTATTAGATAGAGTTTAAGTGCCTGTAACTCAGGGTTTAAAACCCACAATAATCTAAGGATCAGCTGGGAAGGAAGAAATATGACTTGACCAATTAAATAAACATGAAAGACTTTCCCAGAAAACACAACCCCAGCACAAATCCAGGCAACTTTACTGAAGCTATTTCCAGACCAGAAAGCTGTGCCCCTCTCTTTTAGTCTGATGATCTCCCTGTATGCAGATTCTGTTCTGCAAAACTCCACAACTTAAACATTGTTTAGAAGCAGCAATTGAGTATGACTGTTAATACCTAGATTTTTGTTCAAGTAACGTAAAATTGGGGTGTTTTTCGTTCTAGGGCACCCATCTAATTAGGGCACACTCAGTGCATGTGAGAACAGAGAAATGCTGGTATTTATTTGCCATTTCTCTGTCTCACTGAATTTCCCAGCAGTATAGCTTAATGTTTTTAGGGTCTGTAAAGATATGTGAGAATACCTGAATAACTTGCAGCCTTTGAAAATTTGATTTGGACTCAGGACCAAGAGATAAACTGATACTGTAGTTCTCAAAGCAGGTATAAAAGCATTAGGAAATCATGCATGGAGATGGTTTCCTTGGTTGTAGCCAAGAGGAATATATTATTTTAAAAGAAAATAATATAGAAAAGCTAGTAAAGTTAAAATCAAATAATGTGCAGAGATGACTGCTTTCAATCAAAACTTAATGCAGCCTAGAATATTAACTAATGGCAGAAGAGCTACTAATAGACCTTAAAAAACAACCCCAAACCTCACAAAGCTTGGGACTAGAGGCCTGAAATGGCCAATGGGTTTTGAAATGTTATGAGACGCAGATTCCTATGGTCCTGATGGAGACAGTAAGTTTGGAGTCTTATTACAAAAATTGAGGCTGTTTGCTTCAAAGACATGGACAATATAGGTATACTCAAAGTGGGAAACAACTTTTAGGAAGGCAATACAATAATATTACCTTTTTAATATCAACTCTTCAAATTTTTTGGAAATACTTCCTGTACCTCAACGTCCTCCTGCAAGCAGATCTGTATTGTGGACCTGCACAGCCCTTTGCTGAGTCAGGGCAGTTGGTTTATAGCTCCAGGCATGGAAGCTTGCATGGCATTGAGATAACACCATCCAAGTTAAATTAGCACCTCCAGCAAAATCAGGATGTTGTTTTGGCCACCTGTAGGCAGACAGCAAATCTGATTACATGTCCCAGACAAAAATAAAATGGATTCTGCTTGAAAACCTGATAAACCACTACTCTCTTATACTGCCACAAGGTAAAACTGTTGCTGCTGACTTGGTTAATTTAATACTATCATTTAAATTATCATCTCTCTAAATTAGCCACCACCTTTTGAAAAAGCAGTCAGGATTTCCTTTTGAATAGTTCGAAAATGTCCTGAGTTCTTTTGATCCGAAATAGGGATAGCAGAAACCATCAAATTCATCAAGCAAAACCTCATCTACTGAATTTACATGAGAATGTAGATAATTTTTCATTTTCCTGCATGATAAGCTGATTCTTAAATGAATAATTATTTGTCCTTTGCCCTTATCATTTAGCACAGCTAGGAAACTGGATTATTGATGAGGAAAGATAAGATAATGTAATTGCCCTTAAAACACAATGAAATCCTTTAGGACATATTCAGTAAGTGGTATTACATAATGAGTGATTTTGAGAATGGAATTTGAGGCTTTTTGCATTAAATTTACCATGTAGCAGCACTTCTTGTCTGGTAGAGCATATTATCAACAAAAACTCTTAGATGGATTGAATTTAACAATTTTATTAGTAGTATGATATATTCTGAATGGCCTAGGGTCAGTTCTTTATAATGAGCAGTGGTGATTAGAATGTATTTTGCATAATTTTCCATTAGTCCTCAATGGTTTCACTTTATATCCTTTTACAATCAAAAAATCAAACTCATTTGGCTGAACAAATGTTCCGTTAGTTTTTATAGACTTACAAAGGCTTGTGGAGAGACTTACACAGTAGGTGTCAGAGTGTTAATTGCTAACAAACCTTCAACAATAGGAGATCCTCAGCTCTTCATGTAAGGATTTTAATAATAAAATGTTTCTGAGGGAAGCAAATACTTGAGGTTCAGGGTGTTTATGTAAAGATTACAGAGTTAACTCTGATTTTGAGGGTGTGTCTTGACTATTGTGACAGCAGACTGCTCTCTGTAGAAGAAAGCTCACCAGGCAATCTAAGTCTGATCTACCGATGATATAAAAACCACCTTATACTGTTAAAAAATACTTTCATACTACTGATCCTTTCACAACCTCCTCAGAAATCAAATGTAACCCGCAATTATATAAACCCTGTCAGATCCATGCCTTAGCAGGGTTGGAGCAGCCCTGTCTTAGCAGCATCTACAGAGAGCAAAGCAGGAAAAGTCATTTTCCAAAGCAGAGTATCTTCCCTCGTCGTCACAGGGAGCCCATGCACAGCGTGCTATGTGCTATGCACAGTTTGGTGAGGGAATCAAAATAAATTGACTGCTAAGAACCACGCATCCCACATTGATCCACCTGAACTGAACCAAGTCCCTTAAGCCACATAAATTCGTGGGATGAGTTAGAAAGAGAAATGGGAGAGAGATTTCAGCCCTGTAAGAAATTTAAGGGCCTGTTTCTCATTGTTTTTCTTCTTGCTGAATCCTCATTTCATATTTTTGGTTTATAATGATTCTTTTAAAGTTTTGTACCTTCATTATTTATTTTTATCTCACTGTCAGTCACCTGTAATTCCCATTGAATTATCCTCTGTTCTCTGCTGACTGCCACGTTCTACTGCTGATTTGTGGACACAAGGTATACCTTGATAATTTGTAATTCACATGAGTTTATGATATTTGGTTTAGCTTTGTTTTCTCCATAACCTGCAATTTGTAAAAATGATGGAAATTATTTCTTTCTACTGTTTTAAGCATGCATTTTAATTTCCCCAAATGCTTAAATTAAAAAAAAAAAATAGGTTTTATGGAATGTTCTGCAGAAAATTAAGATTCCCTCGTGCACAGAACTCAAGTACATTTTGTTTTTCCAAGACAAAAAAATTAAATGAGAATTTTATATGGAAGTAAATTGACATATCAAACCTGTTAATTTATTGCTGATTTGATACAAATAAAAAACAGGTTTGTATTTTTCTTTAAGCGGGGATTGGAAAATCTCTGAACAACCATTCTGGCTTGACAGAGAATCTCAGAAGAGTAGCTTTGCTACAAATTAAAGAAAACTTCCATTTACCTTGCAAAATGCTCTAACTCATTATGTTTTGGGATTCAGCCTAATGTTTCTACAAATTAAAATGATGAATTCCTATCAAAGGGAAATAAAAAGGTTAATTGTAATGTGCATTCCTCTTTCTTCTTTTATAACCAATTTATTACTGGGCTATATCTATGTCAGAAGTGAATCTTGAACGTCTCGATACTAGTCTTTGAAAAACTGCAGTCATTGATAAGCCCTACTGTTCATTATAAAATTGAGGAGTTTTTAATTTGAAAAATTGCAAGGAGACTTCCTAGCAGTTCTGAACTGAATCTTAATGCTCTTATTGTGGGAATCAGCAGCATTGCTTTTGATGCATCTCATTAATAACAAAGAGCCTCGTTCCTGTTATTAAAATACTTTTGCACATTCTGTACTGATCATTTTTCAGTTTTTACAGTTTGTTGCTTGCCTAACTCCCTAGTGACATTGTATGTGTAGATTGTTCTCCGAGTATGTACAACTGAATAATAATATTAAAAACTAATAACTTCCTTCGAGTGCACTGCAGAATTAAGAGAGGAGAACAGTTTTAAGCCTTTAATATAATGAAAAATTATATTGGGGCTTTCATGTTGTTTTGCTTATGCTTCAGTTATTGCTTTCATTAAAGTTTTAATTTCCAGAGATATTGCTTTGATAAAATTACATCTTTGGTTAGTATCTGTGTTCACGCTGAAAATTATGGGCCTTTTCTGTCATTTATTGCCATCTCTTTTCTGTTTTAGTTACTTTCCCTAATGCATACAAATAATAGAGCGAAATTGAATTAAAATACTTCATCTATATAATCAGGGAAAATTGTGTGAGGACAGAGATTATAATCTTCAAACTGAAGCACTACAGTAAAAGAAGAGCCAGTGAGATCTTTGGTTTTTTCATAATAGTGCTCTGTTTTTCCATTGATGCAATGAGTGCAAGTATTAAAATACAATTGATGGGGAGAATACTCTTAGAGGTTTTACTGTACTTTTAAAGAAGAATCTAATTCTCCAATTACAGTTGTTCTGTAAGATAGTTGTGATCATTATCCTAAGTGATGCAGATGAAATCCCTGAAACCAGGGGAGGTTGGATCAAAACCTCCGTTTGCTGAAGTACTGGAGACACAGAGTAATTGAAACAAAAGGTGGTGGTGACCAATATATGCAGCATGAGTGAGGTGGAAAGAGTTCAGACCATCCCAAACAGATCTCAGTAAAATATTTCTTTGTATTGTGTGGTGTTACTTATAAAGATTAAAGCAATGGATGTATCATTTATGAAGATAAAATGATACAGCATGTGAGGAAAAATGTAATTGCCTGTTTTGGTCAGTTGTCATGACTGATTTAGTAAAACATTTTTTGCCATAAACTTCCTATTATGATAATATTTCTCCTGAGAAATGAAACTGCATTCCTGCAGGCACCTGCATGAGCTGATCCTCAGGGCATGTTGAGTTTCAGGGACCCTCAGTGCTGGGCTATTTCGGAGCTTATCTTTATGTCACTGTAATTATGGCATTGGCCTGGTACCACACTTGAAGGGCTCCAGCTGGCTGATGTTCTGAGCAAAGTGTACCATATAGATATCTTAGGGTTCCTCAGTTTCTTCTAAATGATGATTAAGACAGTATCAGATATGTAGAAGTGCAGCTGAAGGAGTGAAGTAAAGAAGGAACTTGGTATTTGTAAAAGAATGAGTTGATAAAATTTAATCTGGTAAACTCTTCACAAACCAGATATGATTTCATTTTTTGCCACTTGTGTTCCCAGTGAAGAACTGTAATAATTATAGTACATTAAAGCTTAGTTCTTACCCTAGTTTCCTTTTTTTAAAACCTCACTTTAAGTTTCATGATCACACCTGTTCTTTTTTTCACAGGAAGAAGGGCTGGCTTTCTCTGGTAAAGGCCTTAATGAGCTGAAAAAAAAGACAGATTCTGGGAAGTAAAGAAAGTGAAACAGTGAATTGATCCTTACTAGTGTTGTGGCTTAAAGACAAAGTTTTCATTGCAGTCACAAAAATGAGGGGGAGATTATCTTGTATGGATATCCATGCTGCATGATTTTGGATAGCAGCAGCTAAATTAAACTGAAACAGCCAGATTTAATCTGGTTATCATGTACTAAGTGTATAGTGAGAGTGTTGTGAGAGGAGTGCATTGGGAAATCTCTTACAAGCAGGGCTGAATATGCCAATGCCACTGAAAATTCCAGTTCTCTCTGTTAGGCTGGTGTTGACCCTTGCTACTCTTTCTAATTCAGGTGACACCAGACGTGCCCTGCTGAAGTTCCCTGCAGCATTCAGGGTCTGTCTGCTGGTAGCAGCTGCACTGGTGGCATGAGCAGTAGAAGCTAATCTTACTCTGAACATGTCTAATCTAAAATCTCCATCTCTCTGTCTTCATTAGCAACATCCACTTGATCCTGTAGTTATGGTTACGGTGTTGTATTAAATGTAGGAACTAATTTGGTTTGGAAAAACATTCACACCAGTTTATATCATGTTGAAAGACCCAGTGTATGATAAATCATCCTATATTAAAAACTTCTCCCCTTATCAAAAAGATAAAAACCCAGTACAAGCTGTATGGAAGAGTGCTCTCAAATAAATGATTTCAAGGGGGATGTTATTCAAGAGAAATTAAATGTTTGAGTGCTGTGCCTTTGAGATGAATAAAAATTGCTTCATGTGTTGCTGCTTTATAGAGAAAAGACTCGGATTTCCAAAGGATTCTGAGAGATCAGGACTCTATCTTCCATTTCTAGCTTTTATACTTCTTTTGAAAACTAGGTCAAAGTGCTTATTGCTATTACTGTCACTTAAAAGGGATTTGCTTCAATATTCATCCTAGTGGGCTTTGGAGAAACTTCATCCTGCTCATTGCAGCAGGGATTCAGATTTAGGACCTGGCTGTTGTCTTTATATCACTAACTGTAAAAATTGAGGATGGTGGTAGGAGATGGTTCCATGCAACATGGAGAGCACTACAAAAGGGAGCCTTGTCCATTTGGGTTTGTTGAGCCATTGATATTTGGGATAGTTTGCAGGGGAACAACAGATGGAATATTTAGCAATATCCTGTTAAAGCAATGCAATTTCTCCAGTGACTGGTCCACAATACTTGGTTGAGATTACCAACAAAGGTGTTTTTATACTGTTCTCACCTAGATTTGCTGTCCTTCCTTTAGAAGTCCAGGAGAAATGCTGGAGAAAAAAGTATAGATTTCTCTTATTGTATCTGAGATCATGGGGTGGGTGGGAGTTGCCTAAAGCAGAACCAGAAGGCAACATCAAATGGTGCAGAGAAAGCTCTAATTATTGTCCCAAATGGAGCTAAAGAATAAGAGATATTTAATTAAACCCTTACATTTTTTTCTGTTCAGGTTAAGCCTTTGAATATGTGGATGTTGAAATAACATCTAACAATTATGTGTGCATTTCTGAGAATGAGCCATTTGCTAAACAGGCCTCAGGTATCTTTGGAAATCTCTCCATTTTAATATTGGAACTCTGCGAACGGATTTTGTTCTCACTGGGATGATTTTATAATGTTAGTTCTTGCAGATTCAGCGTTAAATCTGTTTCAAATACAAGTACAGGCATTATTCATAACCAGGTCAAATATTTTGAAAGTTTTATTCTGTAAAGTAGGGTCAAGTTTTATTTCTCTGTATTCTGACTTTTTATTACATTTTCTGGCTGATAAATGCAATTTTCTATTTTGTGCAACAAGTAATTATTATGGTTTTAATTTTGCATCAACCAGTTGAGCTTTACATGATGTTTTTTATTGTAAACAACTGGCTATAGCATTAAACAGTTTGTTTCAGTTATATTAGCAACATCCTGACTGGATATTGTCAAATACTTTTGCTATGTATAAAATAGAGTTGACTTTGTTTAGTAGATGTTCTGTACAAAAAAAAAAAAAAGACAGAATTCTTAATTTCTTGATGTTTAAAAATTTGGCAAAAAGAAAGGAATACTTCAGAGTAAAAGTATGAAACTTCATCTGGTTGCTCAGCACTTTGTGCACCTGTTGCATTTGTTTAATCTAATGGAAATGATATTGTATGGTGCTGGTAATCTAAACTGATTGATTAGAATCTGATTCTGCAGTAAGAAAAGCAGTCAGCTGAGGGAAGTGATCTTATCAACGTAAATGGATACCTGGAGGGAGAGTTTAAAGAAGATGGACACAGGCCTGTTTTTTGGTGTCCAGTGACAGTTTTTATTCCCCTAATACAGCAAAGACAAGGAGAAATGAAGTGAGTTGAGGAGTTCAGCTGAGAGCCACCAGAATTTTCAAAGCAGGAGCTGCGAGCCTGTGGTGGGAAGGTGAGGGAACAACTTGTCCTACCTGGGGAAGAGATGCCTTCCCCTAAGGGCAGCCCCTCAGTTTCTGCAGGTTTATCTGCAATGCAGCCTAACAGGGTTTAGTTTTCTCTATCAAACAAATTTTCAGACATCTCAGTATGTTTCAAGAGTTAAATTTAGTGCTCTCTAATTGTCTTTTATTTTGAAGCAGCAGATGAGAAGCAAAGTTTTTGGCAGAGCCAACCATTACCTTCTATTTGAGCCTTATTTTTAAAAGGTGCTTGAATGTTCTGTTGAAGAGAAGAATGAAAGTAATCAACACTGAGTTTCAAACAGAACCTTTTGTGCAGTCTTTTAAGCACCACTTATTCCCTGATGTCTTGTTTGTTTACAAAATAGCTTGGATGAAAATGGCATTCCAAAGGCAAGGGTTTATTATGAATACAGGGGAAAATTGTATTTCTCTCCTGTAACTAAGGGCGGTTCAGATATGCAGGTCAACGCATGCTCCTGGAGAATATTTTTTGTGGTAAATAATCTCCATGTGTGTCCCAGGTTTCAGCTTTATGGACTAGCTGCACACAGAGACCTTGTCAGACACAGGAACACAAGGCCAACAGATGGACTGGAAAAGGGTAAGTTGTGCCTTCTGACTATTGCATTAATCAGTCATCTTCACAGATGAATTTTTTCTATTTGAAAGGCACTTCAAGAAGTAAAGTGTTCTTAAAAGATAGTAAGATTTTGATAAAATTTCTCTGGTACCCTATGTTTTAAAAGTGCATAATCTTCTCTCTATGTAGAGACAGAATTCTGTACTTAGTAAACATGAATAATTAGCTGAGCCCTTCAAACTTTTGAGAGATGAAATCTTGATTTCATTACCTTCTGTTTTGTATAGGTCAAATGGACGTTTGCATAGAACAAGGGAATAAGTTTAAAGGCATAGGAAATTAAAATTTTATGAGTGTCTGTCCACCAGGGTTGATGAATCAGACTGACTTCAAAGAGAAATGAGGTTTTCATGTCATCTGCTGTTTTGAGTTTTTCTAATGTTTAAAGGGGAGGGAGCTTTCATGTATCTCTCTCTCTCATACGCCACATCTGATCCGAAGCCGATCAAAGTCTTTTAGTTAATTTCAGTAGGTCTTCAGTAGATGTTAAAATCAGTTTTACTAATTGCCAGAGGGGAAAGATGGGATTTTGAACCACCTGAAAAGTGTGTAACTTCCATCAAGGTCTTATGGAGATCAACACTGAGCTATGCAGTTGTGCCCCAGTTCCACCAACAGCTGGCAGAGTGAATGGCTTGTGAAGGGACGTAGCTGCAGAAGGACTAAACGAGTTCCATGCTGGTGTTACCTGTGTTGTCTAAGGCCACTTTCTATCAGAATCTGTAGCTGTACAACTGAAGAGTGTCTTCAGCATGTCTTTTTGGCAAAGAAAAATCAAATTTTAAATCTTTTAACCCTGTATTAAACCCTTTCTCCTGCACTGAGTATGCCATTTGGTTTCTTTGCTGTCTGAGTCCACACACCACATGATTTTTAGGTTAGCTTATGACAAATGACTGTGTGAACTATAGAAAGTAGAGAGGGCAAGCCGTAGAGCTCAGGTTTATACAAGCCTGTCATCACGGTAGGAAAGAAGTCTTGCAGTTGAAAAGCCAGTTGCGACTCCCTTCAGCACAACTGACCCCTCCAGGCTGTCTCTGCTTGTTGTAAGATCAGTCTTTATTTGTCCCAGGGGACAGACATGGTGTGTGTGTTCCAACAGCCGCTCCTATGAGCAACACAAGGCATTGCAAGAAGGGGAAAGTATTTTCTTTGTTGTGGTGGATTAAAAACTTGATCTAGAAAAGAATCAGTTATTAAAAAATACCTTGATGGACATTGGTGGTAAAGGAAGAAGAATACATCCATATACCGTGTTTTCAGCCATGTGGGTGTTACTTTCTGCTACAACCGAATTTAGAGCATAACTCAATAGCGTCCTTTGACTGTGACTAATAGGGGATCATGTTTACTCAGGACCTCTGCAGCCTCTGTCCAAAGGGATTATAAATGTGCCATCTGTGAGAGGAATTTTGTGATGTATACATATATGTGTCCAGGGAACTGCAAGCATAATAATAATGGTGGCTTTTGCATAGATTCGAGAATATGCTTTCGATGGCAGGGTGACTCTCTGCTGCTGTCAAATTGAAATGAAGTCAAGCCTGATGTCTGGATGACTCTCTGGGCTGTTAACACTTCCCTGAGGTACTGCAACCTGTTCTGGTTTGGAATTTGGAGCAGTTCACAGATGGCTCTACTAGTTGCATGTTAATGATTTCCGGACCCAGGTCTGAATAGGGAGATTCAGATGGAATAGAGATTGTAATTGGAAACAGGTAGATGGAAGTGCTCCTGAATGACACCTACAGAGTATTTTTCATGGTTTTGATTTACTTGTGTCTGTTTCATTGGATACTAAATCTGTTCTTCCATAAAAGATGAATGTAGTTCCTTCCACTTGAAACTATCCCATTGTCACACCATTAAAAAAATTATGTGTAAATATGCAGTATATCAGAATGTTTCAGAGCACAGGTGAAATATCAAAGTAGAATACAAAAGAAAGTGTGCAATAGGGACATAGAAATGGAAAATTAGATAGCATTTAGGGAAATTATTTTTGTTGTTTGGGATTTGGCTTTTTTATCTGGTTGTTTCTAAAGAAAAGGATTGTTACTATTAGTCACACAGTTAATGTGAAAGTCTGTGGGGTAATAAGGCAAAAGTAACCTGAGGGTTTTTTGCTCTTAGAACAAAAAAATTTGTTGTGTATATGAAAAAATGAGTCAGAAATTACCAAAGCAATGCTGATGTCAACACAGTGTTCGTAAAATCAGGTTCTTTCATTACTGCTCACTTTAGAACAAGACTGCAGATGGAGAAGTTTGGGCACTTTTAAGAGTTTGAAATACATGGTTTGGGTTCTCTTGCTTGACTGCAAGTTCCTTCTGTGATTCTAACACATTATCTCCACTAGCAATGTGATTCCTTCAAGTAGCTGCAGACCAGTTTTGATTTTTTTTATAAAACTACATTAACCAGTTATATGCATTACTGTTTCACTTCCTGCCTAAATCAAGCAGACTTACACCACATCCAGGTGTAGGGAAAACAGGCAGCATTTCAAATAGACCCTCATGCTGCACAATTTAGCCTTAAACACAACAATGTGTCCAAACCCTGGCCAAAATCAAAGGCAGCGATTGATGTAGCTCTCTGTAAGGTCCAGTGCTCTCTGCAGGATCACCAAAAAAAGAATTTTTCTCCTCTCTGAATTCTTATCTTTTCCAAAATAAGGCACACGCACAAAATTTAACGTGAGCAGGCAAAGGACGTACTGAGCTTTGCAAGGCTGCTAAAACGATCATGATCTCTTTCTGTGAACTGTGCTAAAAATAGGCATTATTTTCTCTTAGGTTCATAAAACTTGGTTTCCCATCTCTCTGTGGCTGAGATGGAACATGAATAATGCACATGAGCTCAGAGTCTGCCCTCTCTCTGAACAGTGCAGAGGGGTGGCACCTCTGCTCTAAGGCACAGCTCCTCATCTCCCTCTGCAGCAGAGATGTTCCCATTGTTGTGTGCAGCTTCCCCAGCCTCTCACCTTTCCAGCCAGCCAGAGCTTTGCATTTGATCACCCTGGCAATTTCCACGTTGATAACTTCCACAGCTGAGTTTGTACAGCAGTATTTCCACAGTACAACTCCCCATTCTCATCCTCTCTGAGGATACAACTCATACTGAGTTATATTCTAACCAGATTCAAGTTAACCTGGTTAGACTCCGTGTTTTCCGCTTCTGGAAGCATTTCCCTTTTCTGGTCTAATAGCAGTGCAGTGGGCTGTTAGTGACGGTTACAACAGCCCTTTTCTCCCCTTATATTTAGCAGATCTATTTCCTGAAGAAAACCATGCCAGAAATTACTCTTTAGGCAAATTTTTCCTATTTTAGCCCTGTTACAGTACCTATTCCTACCTTCTTGGAGGGCTGCAGTTCAAGTGGTAACATTTCAGCTGGCTCTCCCCTAAGGGGTTGACACATCATCTGTGGAATCACTGAACAGGTCTAAGAATATCTGTAGCTTCTTTCCAGGCAGATTTCTGTGTTCTGCCACTGCCTAACTCTGCATGTCTTAGTCAGAAGGACTTGAAACTCAGCAGAATTCCTGTGTTCACGCTGCCAGCTGACCACTTCCAAGGACAGTCTGAAGCAGTGGAAGCCCCTGTTTCCATCAGCACATACAGCACACCTCTATGGGCTCCCCACCCCCCACGTTGTTTATCGGATTTTTTGGTTGTTTTTCTGCCACATTTGTGGATGGTGTCTGTCATTCTTGTGACTTTTCCTGGTGATAGCAGTAGTGAACAAAAGTTTTGGTATAATCCTGGTTTATAAATCCCAAAACCCCTATCTATCCAGCTCACAGAACTGCTGCACATGGGACTCACTGTTGAGCACCAGCAATTGCTGGCCTTGCTTCACCCCTGTGGAAGCTGGTAGGAAAGCCTCAGAGATGCCTGAGAAATTCATGTCTGGCCTTCTCAGTAAAACCTCCCTTTTTCCACAGGAAATTATTCTTTAACATTAACTATACCGTTTCAGTGGTTGATTTTCTAGGAGCAAAATTTGAAATAGGTGTTTTTATCATGAGTTATCAAAATTTGGATTAGGCTGGAAACATTTACAGCCAATGTTATTGATGCTTATAAAAAGGCAGCTGCTCAGTATCTGAAAAACCTGGATTATGGTATGCAGTGCCTAGCTTTTATTGCCTGACTCTGGAAACGGGACATTATGGGATCACATTCCATGAAACTTTATCAAGTTATAGAAAGAATCAGGGTCAGTCCCAGAGTCCTCAAAGTCATTTGTCTGGTTTATTTACTCCTGCTTTTCACATGGCTGATTGTCCACTCATGACTGGAAATCTGAGTGTTACTGAGTAGCTGAGGACACTCTCTGGGTATAGTTATTGTGGGTGCCACCTATAAGACCCCAGAAATCCTCCTCACCCCTCCATGACACCGCCCCAAAACTGAACCCAGAAGACCTTTCAAAAATCACTGCAGTTATGGTGATAATTCTTGCGCTTTCAGGTGAGACTGGAATTGTGACTCACATATTGAGAAATAGTGACAAGCTTATCCATTCACAAAGATTAATGAAAAGAAAGACATTGAAAGAAATTTTCTAGTGGAAAGATTTTGCTTCCTTTTCAGGCCAAATAGGAATATTTTGTCAGCGATGTTTTGTTGCATGTTGAGCAAACAGCATTTGATTATATTGTCTAAGCAGACAGAACAAAGCATTGCCAGACGACTGCTAGCCTTAAGAAGAAAAATTATCCATCTAAAATCCTCCTTTAGGCTGATGCTGCTACTCTCACATGCAGAATTCCTAATCTACATAGTTGTAATTAGAGAGAATATGGTTTTGGTGAGAATGAGACAGGCACAGAAGATCCAGTGTTTGCACGTAGAATACCTGCTGCAAGAGCCACTCAGGGTTGCACAATCACTTGGTGGAACAGTAAGATTAAAGGGAAGTGCATCCTCAGTGACATTTTAGAAGAACCATATGATTTTTCACACATGCACCCCAAACTTAGTTCTACTAAACCCATTTTATGTCCCTCAGTATTTGATGACAGTTGTCTCGTGCTCCAAAAATTAATCAAGAGGCGAACAACTGCAAGGAATGCTTTTGTGTCTTCTGCTTAGTGGAAAGTGAATCACTGAACAGAAATCAGAGTTTTGTTGCAGTCATGCTGTGGCACTGCTCTGTGCATCACAGTCCGTGTGGCAACGCCCAGCTGTGGTCACTGCTCCAGCAGCACTCCCGTGCTTGCCCTCAGCCCGATATTCTCCCTGTGTTAATTAGCTGCAGTGGGAACTCAGCAGTGTTAGGTTCATGGTTGGACTGGCTGATCTTCAAGGTCCTTTCCAACCTAAATGAGTCTATGGTTCTGAGAGCCCAGCTGATGTCATCGGCCCCACTCCTTTCCTGAACATTGCCTCAACACTCCTGTAAGTCTTCTGTGGTGTTTTGATGTCACATATGGAGCAAGAATGGGAGTCTTCTCTTAGGAAAGGTGACAATTTGGATTTGTGGCAATCTCTGATAAAATCAGACAGCTGTTTTTCCAGCGGTGTTCATAAGTTATACACTTTTAAATGACCTAAAGAAGATTTGAGGATAACTTAAAACTTTTGGAGCTGTGAAGGGGCTGACCCCACCCAGTGCAGAGCTGAGATTGTCAAAGCAACACTTGTTTCAAATTCAGTAAATGCTGATGGCTTTGAAATCCACAATCAAAGTCAGTCTCGCCCAGCTCTTTCTGTTTTGTTAGACTGAAATGATACAAGAACACTTTGGGTAAGAAACCATTCAGAAAGAGCACTTTATGTGTTTCTCATTGAATAGGAGTCTTTAGTTATCTACATCAAAACAGCTGATAGCAACTTTACAAAAAACTCAGTCTTTTTCATTCACTTTTCTCTAATTATATATGAACTGAATTACGATGTATCAACCACATGACATTCTTACTTGATCATCAAAAAGTTTTATCTTTGTCATAATTAGTTTTAAAATCTGTGCTTCTTGTTCTAAAGGGATATTTTAAGCGCCAAAGCTACTTCTCTGAAACTATCAGGATCACTCCTTCACGTCTGTGACCTTGTCCTCTTGAGATTTTTCTTAATCCTGTTGCTCTTCCATCAGGCAGTCAAATGCGTGTCTGATTTTGTGTATTTCATCAATATGTCGTTCTCCCAAGTGATTGCTGGCTTTTGGAATAGATGGAAAAGTACTAAAAGCTAAATACTCTCAGAGAGACAGGCACTGCTCATTCTTTGCATCCTTCAAACACTTTAGTGGTTTTTTTGAGAGCACTTTTTGTTTGCTTTTTGTGTGAACCAAATCTTTGGAATTTTACCACATTTAATATTAATCCATGTTAGAGCATCTTGTTAGCACTGTCGTAGTTACAGACAAGTTTTATTTTAATTTCTGGGTTTGGTGCCTGATGTTTTCGGAAAAATTATCTTGCAGATGGAATTTCCTTCTGTAAATCTTCAGGGCAGAAGTGAAATTGGTTTTATATGTTTCTTTTTATTTACTGTGCTGCCCTTGAGGAAAAAAGTTTTGGATACAACAGACCTGACCTTATCTTTGTAGTCTGATAATCAGGAAACCTTATTTAAAACTGGTCATGATCTTTGTTCTCTGGCTATTGGAATCTTTCAGATGCATGAGGTTCATTTTGGAGAAATTGAATTCATAAGGACTTTTCTGAACATATGATGGAATTGCAGCTTTTTTATGAGTTGTACTTTGAATATTAACCCTTCTTAGCTCCAGGTTTACATCAAGGGGAGAGGAATGGTATTATTGCTTTTCGTACTAGACCCCATTGTAATGGAGTCAGCAGACAGGTAGGGAAGGGGTCCCAGCGTGAGGTGGGTGAGGAATTTAACAGGAAGGGAGAGGGATAAGAAACAAAAGAGTAAAGAGACTTGGTGGAGAGCTACTCTGCAGGTTGATAACAAAAATGGTAATTTGTTTTATCCTTCATGCCTCCAACTCACTCTTTACCCACAAAATCACAGAATCACTGAATGAACTAGGCTGGAAAAGACCTTGGAGATCATCAAGTCCAACCTATGACCTAACATGACTTTATCAACTAAACCATGGCACTGAGTGCCACATCCAGTCTTTCATTTTTAAGCACCTTCAGGGATGCTAAAAAGCAGGAGCACAGGAATTTTCCAGCTGCTGAAGCATTTTGTGAAGTTTTCCTTTTTCATGCTTTAGCTGAGAAACAGTGAAAGATGGTTTCGTAAACTAACTCTCTATCTTGCACCTGCACAGTCTTGTTTTGGTTCACTGAAGAAAATATTTTGAAATAGGTGTCGAAGCATTCAGCCAATCACTCTGGGAGGTGTATGGTCAAGCACCCAATAATGTCATTTCTCTGTTGCGAATCAAGTTCTATAAATGAGGTGGTAATTAATTAAATAACTCCATTTATCCTGGACCTGAATTCTGTGTCATGATTCTCGCCGTCCCTGGGGACAACAGCGACAACGGTGACTCCACCACCTCCCTGGGCAGCTCATTCCAATGCCCAGCTACTCTTTCTGTAAAGAATTTTTTTCTAATGTCCAGCCTAAATTTCCCCTGGCGCAGCTTGAGGCTTTGTCCTCTCATCCTGTTGCTGCTTGCCTGGGAGAAGAGACCGACCCGAGACGTGCCTGACAGTGTGGGCAGTTGCAGAGCCTGGTGCCCATCACTGGCCCTGCCCTGTCTGCCTTGCTGGGGTCCTGCGGGATCACGCCTTTGCTGCTGAGGGCACAACCCTTCTACTTTGCTGTGACTCTGGCTCCTGCCTCACTTTCCCTTACAAAACAGCCTCCTTTTGCTGCTCCTTGGGACTGTCTTCCTTTTTGTAGGTGATTGTATCTGAGATGCAAAACCAGCAAAAATACCCTGCTGGAGACAACTTCAAATGCATGTGTATTTTTCTTTCTCTGTTTAGTTATTAGCTTATGTTGTGATACAGAGGATTCTAAATTTCAGTTATCTTTGTTTATTGCCTTCTTGCTTTATTTTGCTTCCCCTGCTTTTTCTTTAAGGGAGATGCTGTCTCTGTGTCTGTCTCTTCACTGCCAGCCTGGAAAGCTTTTGAGCAGACTGCAAAAGCAGACAGAGATTTTAAAGGTCTATTAATAGTTTATCCCTCGAATATTTTTTGATACTGCTAATTTAAGAGCATTGAGGAATGTAATTGATGATCAAGAGATTGTTAAACCAGATCAGACGTAGGTTGGATTGCATTTGTATGCCTGTGGTTTATGCTCCCTCTGTTACGGAAGCAGTCGCAGAGTTTGGAGTGAAAAAGGAGTGCATAATTTTGTAGTATCAGATGAGCATAGTAATCTTATATTCGGCTGCTAAACAAAATCCTTTTAAAATCTTGTTTGAATTTCGGATTCTGTGTTAGTGAGAAAAGCAGCATCTAATTTGGTAAAAAGAAAAGGTGGTTGAAGACAGCTTCCTCTGCAAAGAAACTGGGGCACTCTAATCTGCATGCACTAGTTTTCCTACATGAGAAATGTATAAAGGATTTTCCACTTTCTGAACTGTCACTTAGATCCACACTGAAACATTTTGGCAGTCACTTCCTGTATAGTTCGTCATATGTCTCCTTGATGTTTTCTCACTCTGTGGAGGAAGGGGGTGAGTGAGGAGGAACTAACAAATGATAATCTAAAAAAAAATTCTCAGTGTATGTAATTTAGAAATGTCGCATACACCTTGCAAAGAGTATGAGGCCTTCTAAGTCAGGATCCTGTGAGGCAGTGTGGGTGGCAGTGGAGATTCTGCCACTGCTATATAAATGTACTTGCAAGGAAGAATTTGTATTGATTGTAATCATTCTCTGAAAAGAAAAAAAAATGAAAATAAGCTTTTGAGGCTGAATATAAGTAACAGGAATGCCAGTCTGTTGATGCTTCTGAGTGATACCCCTGAAGGACAAAATATAGAGCAGAAAGCTGCCAGGAAAGGACATCACTGAGGTACCTTAAGTTGGCAAAGTTGTTCTTATGCCACCTCCTCCCCTATGAAACCCTGTCAGGGACACCAGAGTGTATGTGCAGAGTGGTTCCTGTCAGTGTTACTGTGTGCTCCCAATAATGTTAGTTACTGATGCAGTTTCTGAAAGACCAGCTGGCATTGACCGATTTGTAGAGGAAGCTGAAGTTCCCTATGGATCTCATCTTTATTTCCATTTTTTACAGACTAATGCAGTTACCAAATAATGGTCACAGAATGGGTCAGAACTGCTTAAAACTTGTGGCTTCTGCTTTGTGTTAATAGACACAAACCTAATACATTAGTTAGGGGTTTTTTTGTTTATATTTATGCAGAGAATTTGCAATGAGTATGAAGCAGACACAGCAAATAACTAGTTCAAGATGCATCAATATTTTTCATTCTTCATGCTGGAGAAAACGAATGCAGCAGCACAACTGAAAGGTTCCTCTGTCTGCAGAAAGTCTTCAAACATCATATAAATATCTTTTCAAAATGAAAAATATCTAGATTTCAGAGTAATGCTTTCAATCTGCTCATTTTAAACTGCTTTCCACAAATACCTAAAAGGAGGGTCTTTTTTTCCCCTGAGAGATACCAGAACTTCAGAGCTCAAATTAACAGCCAGAGATAGCAGTAGAAGCAAAAACTTCTGATCTCCAGTCTTACACTTTCTCCAAATCTACCATTCTATTAGCTAAAAACAGGGTTGCATTTTCTGCACTGCCTGAGCTTGTGCTGTTTTTCAGTCAAAAGTCTGTGTAAGTCCTTCTAAGGGGTTTGTCTGGCTTCCCTGGGTCTGTATCTGTTCTTAAATTGCAGCAGTATTCAGCCTCCCTGAGCTCCAAGGAGGCTGTACGACAGAGGAAGCCACCACGTTTTTAATGAAATCAAATTATTTCTGTAAAATGGCATTGACTCACCAGCCTACTGAGAACTGTGTTTTGAAGTAATTTCAGTTTTACTGAAACAATATCTTCTTTTCCTACCAATGCCTGTATCCAGCAGTGGCCTTGGAGCCAATTTTTGGAAGCGTTGTTATTAGACTATTGAACAAAATTATATTGCACTTAGACTGAAATGATGGAAGACAGAGTTCTACAGTAAGTTGCAAAACCTAGTCTGAAAATCTTAGAACAAAGTGAGGAAGGGGCAGCTTCAGTCCTGCTTTTGTCTAACTGGTGGTTGGTCAAAAGCATAAATCTGAGCTGCAGGTTTAGAATGTCACTGGCTTAACAAACACCTCCCTTTGTCACGCATCCTGTCAAGATAATAAAGATTTAAGCTGCAAGAATGCTCTCTGTGTGTATGAGAAACAAATTTAACAGAGCTACAATTTCCATTCTTTCAAGACATTCTGCCTGCAGTTCAGTATGGATCTTTAGGGATTATATTGTTTCAAGTGTAGTTTTACTCAGCACCTCTGAGACCAACTGCTGTGAAATCAAGTACCTGTATGAAGAAATCTGTCTCCTAATCACATTTTTCTTGCCTCTGTTAACTTGCAGTTCATTCCTTGAAGAAGGATCTTCCTCTGCTCTGAAGCCACAGTATGCAGCTCACACAGCCCTCCCCTGCCTGTTGAGTGATGTTATTTTAGCAGTGCCATGGTATCTCCAAAGGCCCATTAAAATCTATTGCCTGTTAGGCTGCATTCTCCAGGAAGGCTCAAAATAGGAAGAGGAGAGGCCTTGGAAATCTCTACCAGATTCTGAGGGAATTGCAATACTTCCAGATGAATGTTTGTGCAGCCAGAAGTGAAGGATGGCAGAAAGCTTACATTCAACTCCTCTGGGCTTTAATGCATATACATCTGAAATTTAAACACCAGGTGATTCAGGTATTTGTTCTTCAGCAACAGATTATTTGTGTCAAAACAAGGAAACCACCTCAAGATGACAGTCAGTTGTAAAAAAACAACAGATATTCTCCAAGAAATGTCTAGTGTGAGCTGAAGGGGAGAATTTTAACTCATCATTTGGCATTTTTCGATGGCCTTACTGGAATTCTGATTGTGTTATGAGCGAATTGAAATGATCTGGTTTTATTACTCTGGGAGGTTTTGTTAGAATAGCAGATACCAATGGTCACAAGAATTGGAAGGGGAATCGCCCTTTAAATAAACTTTGATTTGGTCTCAAAGTACTCGTAATTTTTCTAAAACAAGTGTTTTCTCCTACCATCAATCATAAGTAACTTTCTTCACATTTTAAAAATTGAGCCAATTCCACTGATTTGTCTGGTATGAATCTAAAGACTTTTTGAACTGGATTTTAGGGGATTCCACACTTTCTGATTCTCAGCAGAATATCTCAAAACTAATTAAGGCTTCCGTATTTTTATTTCTCTTAAATGGACATTGTGGACTTGCCCATTTTGAGACACATTTTGGAGTAAATGTTTTAGTAATGAAAACTTTTTTCTGACAACTTCCTCTTGAACTTTCACAATTTCTCACATGATTTTTCATAAAAATAGGTTTTGTGATTTGTAACCTGCCATCTTAATCATTCCTTTTATCTTTGTCTTCTCAGCATTACCTCTCAGGTGAATATATGTTTCACTAGCAGGGAGAACAAATAAAAATAGTGCTTTAGAAGAAAACCAAATATCCCAATCTTCTGTTCTCTCAGGTAGGATTGAGGTACTTTATAGTTTATGAATGGAGGGCTTGCTTCCCTTATCTAAAATTCACGGGATTATGATTGTCATGTTGCAAGGGCAAGCAGAAATGAAATTTATAATTCTGGTAAATTCAAATGACAAATTTTTGTGTGATTGTTTCAATGTTAGACATTTTCAGAGAATCACAGAATATTCTGAGCTGGAAGAGTCACGCAAGGACCATCCAGTCCAACTGTTCATTGAATGGCCCATATAGAGATCGAATACGCGACCTTGGTGTTGTCAGCACCATGCTCTTAAAAGCCAACACTGAAAACTCTATTTTGCCAAGATTTTCGATGTGGTTCTGATTCTCAGGAACCTAACCAAGAAATTGGGCATGAAAACTGCAGGGGTTAGTTATTTCAACTGGTAAAATTCATGGTCAGGGTTTTCTTTGGGTTTTTAATAGAAATAGCACCATTTCAAACTTAACAGATTTTTACAGTGTATCTTGGCTAATTTTGTGAATGTCCATAAGGAACAGATTATCACTTTCACAAAAGCAACTTTTTAAACTTAAGATATGGAAGGAAATCTCATTTTCAGTTTTAAGGCCCTGACCTTGCTCTTTTAACCCAAGTTGTTGACTTTTTTATTTAAATTTTTTTTCTCTGTGTGTGCTTCATTGTTGCAGCAGTGTTAATTAGAAATGAATCAACCATGGAGGGCAGGCAGTCAATACCTGATTTAATTATATTATGTTTAAAGAACAGAAATAGGTAGGTGTCGTGCAGGATTCTGTGAGAGCTCCCTGAGGGACCCACACCCAGAGTACTCAGTGTTATTTTGAAGTGATCCTCGGTAAGTTAGTGTTTAGTAAAACCTTTGGTGGGGTGAGGTATTTGTTCCCTCACCTTCCCTTCCCTCAGTGATGATTACAAAGAGAATTCGAATGCTGTTAATTTTCATTCATAATTACTTTTTTTCATAGTGAATTTGGTCCAATGCCTAGGGTGTAACCTGTGCGAAAGTCAGTTTAATTTCCTGCCTGCCATGTGTTACTCATGGGGGCTTTAGATTGCTAAAGATGAGATGACCTCAGATTCAGCAGGGATGACCCTTGTTATTTTTCCCAAACTGGAAACTATAATTGTGTGCACGTTCTGGATGCAGACTCAGACATTAATGTTAATAAGATGACACTGGATATTTAACATTCCAGGATGTTTGCTGTTGTTTTCAGACATCTAAAGAAGATGACTTGGACTGCTTGAGTTTAGGACTGAAGCATTACTTTGTGCTCAGACAAGTGTGTTTGTAGAGCAATTCAAACCAGAGAACTGGCAGGCAACTAATGTGAATGCCAGCTCTCACATTCCTGGTTCTTACTGGTTTATCCCTACCAAAAAAGTTCAAATAACTTTCATGTTACTACTCAATAAAAGAATTGTTCAGTTTTTGTACTGAAAGGAGCTTTGTTTAATAATGCCTTTTCATTTACATTTTAAATCTTACAACCCAGAATATTTTGATGTACAGTAATGAGGCCTTGGAGGGTTGTGAAGGTTTCGTTTTGTTGGCAGCTGATATTTCAAGGGGAATTTAATTTCTGATGAACCAGTAGCCAAGTGTGTTGTATTAACATGAACACATGTGGCAATTAGTTGGTACCAGTTGAGGCTCCTGTGCCTTATGGCTGCCCAGCTGCTCTGTACAGGGTGAGGTTAGGAAACAGAGCTTTGTCTTCTAGGTTTGAGCAACCACATCTGCCCAAGCAAGCTGCTGAGCCAAACAAAAGTGAATCTGTTTGAATGGAAACATTTAAAGACAGAGTAAGTCCTGCTGTCATGACCAAAGCTATCGGGTGATCCCTTTGTAAAGCTGTTTTACCTTCATGTTTAATTCTGTGGGGCAGGCAGGTAGAACAGTGGAGTTTTTGTTAAGTACCTTGTACTTTCATAGCTCTGTGGTAACAATTATGGAGTTATGGAGTAAAGAAAAAAAAGGAAAAAACCCACAAAGATAAAATCCCACCAAAAACCCACCATAAACAAAACAACCCTTGACAAAAACCACCCAGGATTAAATATGTGTGGTATTGCAGATGGCTTTGTGTTTGACACCTGGACAACTGTTTCTACAGTCAGAACACTGGTTATATTCCCAGAATTGACTATTTGAATGGTTTTTATTTGGGATTATTTTCAGTAATTGAATTATGCCATTCTTTTGATGGCAAAAAGGAAGGCAGGGAGAGAACTTCCTGCGCTCCCCAAACTGCATTTTGGAGAGCAGAAATTTAGATTTTGGAGAAAGGTAAAAAAAGTAAAAAGGTTTTTATTGACCAAGCACTTAATCCCTGTTGATAACTGTCAGCACATTAGTCATCAGGAGAATGAGCACCTACCTTCTCTGACATTCTTGAGAAAGGTTGAGATTTTAGTGTTAATGATGAACATAGTAATACAGTTCCTTTTTGGTAACAATTTTATAGCTCAGTGTCCTTGACAGCTTTTAAAATTGTAGTTTGAGTGCAAGCTCTTTGTCTTGAAACAGTGTTAATGCCGTATCAAAGAGACATTTGTTCTTTTGATGACAGAATTTCTTACTGCACTTGTCCATGATATTAATCCAATTCAGCTGTGTACTTTGTCAGGTTTTTCATTATCTCTCCTGCTTTTTAGATAAAGCTGATATATCCATTAAAAGAAGCCAGAAGTTAAAAAACCCCCATGTATTTATGATCACCTCACAGGTTTTACCCCAGGAGAATAAAGAAGAATGTTTTTTAGTGGACTTCAATGAATTTAGGCGAATGTTTATCCTGCCTCCAAAAGGATTGTCAGAAAGATTTAAATTAGGATATTGACAATACTTGTGCTTTACTACTCATTGTTCAGCAAGACATTTGGCTCTTTCTGTGTGCTCTTCAAATAATTGCAAGAATTATCCCAGAAAAAAAGAAGCATATATATAAATATATATGAATATATAAACTGAATACATATAACTGAATATATAAACTAGAAACATGATCATATTTAAGGCCTCAAATTGTCAATTTTAAGTAAACCTGATCAGGATTAGTTTGGGATCCCTCCTTATGTTCTCATATGTTCTGTATTGGTTCCTCCAGTCCCCTGTACCAGGTATTTCTCTATGGTGATTTTTCAGTGCTTGGGTTTTGAATGTCTTGACTGTGGTAAGAAAATGCTGCTGGGGCACAGGTGAGCAGAGCTCGCTGGCACTCACACAGTCTGAGTGTTGGATATCAGCCCTGGTGGCACTGCAGCCCAAAATGCAGAGCTATTGGCTTTCCAGAAAAAATTCCATAAGAGCTCTGTGTGCATTTTGCATACATACATTTTGTGAGATGGGGTGGGGTCTGCATTTATAACAGTGTAGAAAGATTAGAGGTTTTAGAACTTCAGCTGATCTTGGTTCTAATTGATGAAAACTATACTTCTCTTTAGATAGGGTTAGTTTTTGTTTCCAGTTTAGCTTCTTTCTGGGATGTTTTGTATATGCTCAGATTATGGGGTTTCTAATTATTATTTCGGGTTCTTTTTTGCCCTTCAGAAAAATTTTTTGTTTGTTTTGGCTTCTAATGTATATCAAAGTACTTTAGTGCTTTACAGATTCTTCCCTTCACTGCTCTTTTTTCTGCAAGTTCAACAAAATAGTTGTAGAATAAATACTTAAATGAATAAATTTGATAATAATTTGTTTCTGCACCTTAAAATAACAACATATCTATATAAAGAATTTGTAAGTAGTCTAAGAAAATTAACCAAATTTCTCATTTTCTTTGAGAATACTCACCTTCACCCTGAAGTGTTTTGTTCCTCATAAACCCTGACCAGGACCTCACTTCTGAACTGATCTGGAAACCCTTCATGAGAATGACCCAAATAAACCCAGAGTGCTTTGTGACTTTGGGGAGATTCTCCTGAAATCACCAAGGCTGAACACAATTCAAGATGCATGAGGGGCTGGATACAGTAATGATCTACAGGAGGTTCCTTAAGTGTAGCTCCTGACAGCACCTCACCAACCAAGACAAAAGTTGTTAACTTGGCAATAGTAGATTATTAATAATTGGCTCAAGCTTTTAAGTTTAGCTATTTCATTAGCAATTAAAGGAACAGAAGCTATTTTTCAACATACGTAAGCTTATGTTGATTAGTTTGAGTGTTTTCTCACTGAAGGGGGGAGCAGACATTCGCTTTTAAGATACTGAGCTCCCTTGCAGTTTCTGATGTACTAATTACTGTGTTTAATACTTCCTATTTATTAACTCTTTATCATTTTCTATTAGTCATCATTTGAATGTTACATTCGGGTTTTAATTATGTTGTATAGTTTGATTTATCCAAGCTGCACACTTCCTGCCATGTCATAAAAGAAATACAATATATTAGCATATTTTTAATTTGCTCCTCTTTCATGTGCTGCTCCTCAGCATATTCATAACTTCCAAAGAGAGAAAGGTAGGCAATAAAAGTTTTCTCTTTGATTTTTAAACTTGTTACTATTCTTGTCACCTGGCAAAAACTGATTTGCCTTTTCAAGATTGGATGCATCTCATTCACGTAGAAATTGAAATGCAAAGGATTCCTTTCAAGAAGATAGTATGAAAGTTTCAGATCAGGCAACACTTGACATGCTAAGCTTAATTTCAGAAAAGCTTTGCCTTTAATTTTGTTAAACAAATCCAACACAATCCACATGCAGGCACAGTGGTCAGCTTCAAAGATTTGTACTTTTCACAGCTGTCAAGACTCCTACCCTGCAGTAAATGTGGGAGAGCTTCTGTGACTGTGTTTCTTTCCCCTGTCCTGTTTTAGCTCTGATGTTTACCCCAGTTGCCTTTCTCCCATGTAGCAAGAGCAAGGAAATTCTTCATTTCTGCTACACGAGGCTTTGTATAGAGAGCTTGGGAAAACAGTTTGTACTGTATGGAAACCTCCCCCCAAAAGAGACCAGCTGAGGGAGTTGGGGTTGTTCAGCCTGGAGAAGAAGCACCCTCCAGTACCAAAAGGAGTTACATGAGAGCTGGAAAGGGTCTTTTGACAAGGGCTTGGAGTGGAAGGACAAAAGGGAAGGCTTCCCATTGACAGAAGGGAGGTTTAGAGCAGACATTATGAATAAATTCTTCCCCGTGAGGGTGGACAGGCCCTGGCACAGGCTGCCCAGAGAAGCTGTGGCTGCACCACTGGCTGTGGCAATGTCCAAAGGCCAGGCTGGATGGGGCTCTGAGCAGCCTGGGATAGTGGAAGGTGTTCCTGCCCATGGCAGGGGATGGAGCTAGACAAGCTTTAAGGTGCCTTCCAACCCAACCTATTCTCTGATTCTCTGAAAATGTAGAACCCCACACCTTCACCTTGGATAACAGATACATGCACGTGTACATAAAAAATATTTTTGTCTGGAAAATTTCTTTAGAAGTTGTCATTTTTTAATGGGGAAATATATGGGGGAGATGTCTTCAGAGACTTTCACGAAGTTTCATTAATATTGCCAGGCTAATTTATACAATTTAATAAATACATTGTCCATGGTGGTTTCATTATGGAATTGTTTTGTACATTAGTAAGAATAAAGTGATTTGAAATGTTTCACATGTACCACGTAAACTGATTTTGCACAAGGGAAAAAATAGGAGCTCAGTTGTCTTGAATAAAGCAAGGAGTAATGGTACTTAAAATTGTGAAGTTTTTGTCAGTCAAATATACAAACCTGACATTCCATCTGATTTTCTACTTACATGCAGGACTTAATATCTCACATGATTTTACATTTTAACAAACAAGAACAATTATTTTAATTTTTTTTCCCACTTTTCAGAGTGTCAGAATTTTGATAGATACTTCCATTTTAAAAGTTTTCTTAAGTACAATACTGCATGCTATTGACACCTACAAGTTTAGCCTACCTAAATTGGATTTCAGGAACAGAGGATCATTCTTTCCACATTATTAATTCTTTGACTGTGATTAAAGCTTCTTCAATGCAAAACAGAAGTATGAAATGGTGAGCCATGTTATCTTCCTTTCATTTATCCATTCCTTCAAGGACGATGATTGCAAAATTAATTTTGTGTTGAAGATATGGACTGTGAATTTGGGCACAGCCCTAGGCAGAAGTCCTTAGGGCCATGGTGGTGGTCTCTGATGTGTGGTAGCTGTAAGACAATATTTCTCCATCTACCATTAGTTTAATCCTGGCCTGAGGACTAAAGTAATTTTCAGCTATAACTTGCTAACTTTTTAAATGGGGAATACCTTCAGATGCACTTTGAGATATAAACAGCTCTGATCTGCTTGAAAAGACTATTCCATTTCTCTGTGATCTCTTGAGAAGGCCAAATATACTTGCAGACCAAACTAAAACACCTTCCTGTATCTAAACATCTGTTTGTTCAGCAGGGCTGTGTGTTCTGGCTGAGCTAGGACTGTTTACCCAACAGCTCAGCATCCACAGATTTTCCTTTATGATATAGGCTGGTGGCACATCAGAGACCAAACAGATCATCATCTCTCTGAGTGAACTGCTGAGGGGTGACAAAAGATGAGAAAGGTCTTTTTCTCCACAAATCTTTCACCTGACTTGGAATAATGTTGTCTGCTCTATGGACAAATACAGCTGGAGTTGTGTTTGGTGTAATGAGGTCTCCCACAGGCGTCGAGGGATAATCACAATTTCCCAGTGTTACTAGCACACTGCACTTGGGCAGCTCTGCGCTCACTCTTCTGTGGGGCTGGTTGGTAGAAAAGAGCTAAGAAAGGCAGTTAGAACAGAAAGGTGTCTGAAGTACAGACACCATTGCAAGTGTTTGGGTTACAAGGGTAGAACGCGTGATAGATAAATGAGAGATCACTGCTGTGTAAGTTGCATCATTTGAGGTTTAATTTGGAGTAAAAGATGCTATACTTTGCTTAGAAAGATGTATTTTTCCCTGATTCATTCTCTTGAAATTAAAATGTCCTGACTCTTGTAAAGTAAGGCAGTTCCTGAGAAATTTTAAAAGTCATTGATGGCTTTTCCAAGTCCATGATTCACTTCAACTTTTTTATTATACTGACAATGTACAAAAGGAAGGAATAAAGCAAGCAGAAGTTGTGTAACAAAGGAGAATATTATAGACAGCTAGAATATACTCCTATCTGTATTACAAAGATTATTTTCCAGTGATGGGGAATATTAGGGCTCTTAAATGGTTTAATATTCATTATCCGTAAAAAAAAAATATAGTGTCTTGATGGGCTTTGATACAAAAGTACAAAGCACACAGGAGAGGATTTACCTATGGAAAGAAAATCGTAATTCTAAGCACAATTCTGCTTTCTGAACTGTGCTAACCCAAAATGATTTCCCACCACTTCCTTTCACTAGACACTTGCAGTTCCATTTTATCTTCTTCTTAGGTGTACTAATTTAAAGAAGGTACTAGAGATGAAGTCCTCCTCACTTCTTGCTCATGTTCTCTCCTAGGAGGTAATTTAAGCACTTCTGGGGATGCAAGAAAACAGTTCCTGTATCTATATTTAAACATCCAGCTGGTATCTAAGAGATTGTGGTCTCCTAGGCCACCTCAGACAGGCAGTGAAGAGACAGAGGATACTCTGAATTACCCTCTGGAGGACATAAGGTTAAGAGAACTTGCCTTTGAGGAGTTCTGTTCCACTGTGGTGATAGAGAGAGCCACAGGAGGCTGAGACTGCCACAGCTTGGAAAGCCTAAATACAGCTCAGGGCACTGATTATCCCACTGAGCTCAAATTGCAGGGAAAAATACTTTGTGGTATTAGCAGAGTAAATATTTACAATTTAGTTGGTAATCTGGTTATACAGCCAAGAAATTTATCTAGTATTAGAGCATTATATCCCTGTGTTAAAATTCTGGGGGTTTAATCACTGGTCTTCTTACTTTTTTTCTCCTTACTTTAGGACTTCCTCTTTTCTTAATTAATTTATTATTTTTTGACAATTTTTTATTGTAAGCCAATTAATACTATCTAAATTTGTCTGGACAATCAGTAGCCATTGGGAACCTTATTCCCAGTAATTTTCACAAGGAATAAGTAGGAGAAGGTCACACTCTGTTTAATACAAGCATTTTTAAATTTGAAAATAGAAATGAAATTTTAAGATCCTACAGTTTATCAAAACAAGCATCTCTTGCTTATTAATCCTTTAGGGATGTCCAAGAAGGAAAAGACTGATTATATGCATGGCAGTATTCTAATATTATCAAGGTGTACTAGTTTGAAAACAAACCAGTGGGAGGCACCAAGTCAGAATAACAATTTAATGGGGAAGTTAAAGAAAAGGAAAAAACTAAAAGAAAACACTGTTTCAAACTGACAGAGTCAAGATACAACCTGAGTCCCTGTTAGTCAGGGTGGTGGCTGCAGTCCTCTGAAGCAGTGATCCTGTAGAAAAGGGTCTGCTTCTCCTCAGGTCCAGTGGTGGCTGTGTAGCTCCTGTCCTCTGGAAATCCAGTAGAAGGGTTGTCTCTGGTGTTCAGCATCTCAGATTATATCCACGATGGGATGCTTGGTTTGTCCCTCTGGGTGAAGCATCTCACAATGGGATAATGAGTCATGAGGCCAGGTGTTGATTAGGCTCATTAACAGAAGATGGTCCGGAGGGAGTTATCTCTGAGTCAGGCGGCAGGACAATGATGGGCCATTAACAGAAAGATATTCTGGGGGCAGGAGGCAAGGAAACACTGCCCCACCTGATTTCAACAGCTCATGAGGATGCTAATAGAATACACTGCAACCCAGGACACAAGGGTTTTGGATTTTTTCTTCATTTTTAAATTGATAAGGTACTGATAAGGTACCTTATGCTAAAAGCACCATATGGTGAGATAGTTTTGCTCTCTCTCTCTCTCTCTCTTTCTAGTTACACATATCTGTACAAATTCCGATGTAAAGACAGGAGAAAAGAATCCTCTCATGTATTACTCTCGAGTATGCCAACACAACCATTACACATATTAGTTTCACCAGTAGTGGTGTGGGCTGGATAAGCAGTAGCAGCTTTTAAATTATGCAAGTAACTTATGAACCAGAGAGATGTTTTGTCAAATGACTCACTCCCTTAGATAATTAGGCTGGGACAGATCCTGGGGTTTGAAAAGTCTTAATGGATTTTGGGAACTTAAGACCCTCAGGAAATAAAAGTTCATCAGCTGCCTATCAGCTTTTATCTAGTTAAGTCAGATCCTTGAGTTTACTACAGAGAGACTCTGAAATTCAGCTTTTGTTTGAAAAAGAAATCTGGTTGCATATTATTTTACAAGTGACTTGTTGTTCAGCTGTTTGAATCTGTTGAGACAGAATACTTTATCTTCAAATGGCAAGGAACTTAATGAAATACCCAGTTACTAAATTGTTTTCATCTGCTTTCCATTGACCCCAGGCTCATCTTTGGTTACCCCAGGGGATCAGTGTTCGCTGTCATACTCAAGAATGAGCAGAAATCACTGGCAGTGATATTTGCACAATATTACAGAGAGTAACTTTGCAAAAATAAAACTCTTCAGTGTGTCATCAGTCATGCGAGAAGTACCAGACACATGCAAATGAATGCAAAATCTCTTAACTTTTGCTAGTAAAACAATTTGGAACAGTGTTCTCTGTGTGGGAAGATGCCAGTCTGTGAAGTACTGGGAGGAACTGCTAGATTGAGTTATTCCATAAGGAACCCAACAATGGAGGAAATGATTCAAGATTTGATAAATATTGTTGAGGTTTAATTACTTCCTTAGGATATGTCACTCTCAGGATTTCCAGACTGCTATTTATCTTTCTCTTTTAAACTCAGGCCATTAGATGTTTTTAATAGTTCATGATATGGCTTAGAATTCAGATGGAACTTAGAGGCACACAGTTAAAAGTTCTTCACATCCTTCCTAAGGGTTAGAGGAAAAAACCCTGCACTGCTGTGATGTATGGCTGTAGCACCTACAGCTCAAGTGCTTCTCTTTCCAGAGAGCAATAAGGCACAAGCTTCTTGAATTTCCCAGGTAGTTTCCAAGGTTCCAGATTTATTTCTATTTTCTCCCCTTTAAAAAGTGTATTGATATTTTACTTACGTTGCTCTTGTTTTTAGTGGCTTTTAACAAATATTTCAGTGAATCCTATCTACCGTTGCTCTTGAAATTCTCTCTGCCTGTCTTATATTTTCATTAATTTATGGATTAATGGGAATATGGATAATCAGTGATGTGACAATACCTAGACCTTTGAAATAGAGTGCTGATTTTCTTGCTGCCTTTTTTTTGCCTGACCCTTCTAGTTCTCTTGCTTTCCCCCTCTCTTTTGTGTTTAATAGTGTATTTACTGTGGGTGGCAGTTTGGGTTTTCTTTTGGTAAGTGCAGGGTTTATTCCTACACCTTCTTCATTATGTCAGATACATCTTTGCAAAAGTATTGCTTTCACCCATGTATTTATACCTGAAAATATGGAAAGAGCATGCCTCATTGCTATCTAAAAAAGAGGCCCTGTAAGCACTCTCATTCTTTTGAGTAATTACCTTCTTTTACTTTCCAGATGGCAACCTTTTAAATTGGACTCCTTGTTTGAGGGACTTTCTGAAATCAGGCCAGTGACAGAAGTTGAATTGCAATAAACTGAAAAATGAGTCTGATAGTCTGTGTTTTTCAAACTTATGCCATCAAAAAATACTTAATTTTTTGGTGATACACCCACAAGTATGAAAGCATCTTTGCACTTTTGTAGAGAAATAGGTTTTTGATGGTCCTGAAATAACAGGGAACACTTTTTGTAATTAAAGCAATAAATTCTCAGATGTGAAGAGCTTATTCAAGCAGTGATAAAACAATAAGGCTTTTTGCCTCTAAATGAGCTATTGAAGAGGTGATATTAGCAGTACTGGAAGTGTTTTATTCCCAACAGCCTTATAATTATTGATGAGTTGACAAGGTGAGGATGGCTTTGGTTTCAGAGGTGGGTTGCTGATTTAACAATTGGGATATGTTTTTATGGCAGTATTTTCCTTCAAACAACAGAAATGTCTTATGTGATTAAGAATTTTATTGTTGCACTCTATAAGCTCATACATAAAATATTATGCAAAACTGATGCTACAATAACCCTTTATTAACATGATTTCAAAGGAAGATTTTCCGATATTAATTCAATTGGCTTCAGTAGTATACAACAGAACAGCATTATTTTATTGCCTTGCCATTTTAGTCCAGGCAACTAAAATCCATATGCTGTGTGTGGATGGAGAGCCATTTTTGTTTATTGACTCATTTAAGTTAGAAAACTGAACTTTGTTTTCATTTCTGTTTTGTCTGTGTTTTGAAGAAGTGGAATGCTATGAACTTAAAACACAACTGTGAAACAAATCTGTGAGCTGTGTATCTTCACCCAGCAGTCAGGAGCTAGCAGAAATGCATGTTTTGGTGATGCCTCTTTAGGTGAAAAGTGATCTAAAGCCTGTTCCCTGCAATGGCAGCTTTCCCCCCTGAGCAGCTCCTGACAATGTTTTTGGCGTCCTCAGTCCTAAGAGCACACGAGGGTGTTTCATGTTTCATTCCTTTGCTCCATGGGGGAGCTAGGCAGAGTTGTGGCCACACTCCAGAAGGGCAGCTTTCCCCTCATTTTACTTCATCTCTGCTACAATACTCAGGGTGACCTTTCCTGATACCAGAAATTCAATTTCTGGGGTTCCATCATCATCAGAACTAAGTCCAGGTGAAATGGTAATTGCTGCACTGTGATGTTTCTCAGAACACCATACACATAAAAAATGGAGGAGTCATTGCTCTATTTCTAAACTGGAATTCATAATTAGTTTTTTGGGGTATTTGGTTGGTGGCAGTGAACTTTGGATCTCTGACTTAATCACCTCAGTGTGGCAGGGGCTCTTTGGTACATGTGATCATTTCTTGGTGTTGCTCAGTGACACATTAAAGAAATACTTTAGCATCAGGAAGAAGTTCTGACCTGTTACCCAGCATGAGGCTGGGGTCTGTGGAGCCATGTGTTGCTCAGAAAAATGGTGGGAAGCTTCCAGTTACAACATTTCATCCAGTTTAGAGACGTGCCAAGTCATTCACCTACTTAGCAAATGGACTAAAAGTTGGAGTCTTTCTGTCAGGAGCATACTTAACCCTGAATATCAGCCTGGGAGAACTGGAGAAAAAGAATAAATGGCATTTGTCAGTTTGTTTACAGATTGCCAACTGTATTGACAAGAGGCAAGTTTATAACTTACGGTCACATGGAGGATAAATGAGATTTGGAGGAATAATTGTAGCAGTTGTGAGCAAAAATATTTTGATCTTATCAAAGGGTGTTCTGTTCATAGTCTTTATACATGGTAAAGGTAGGAATTTCTGTCTGCAGCAAGCAGTCCTACTAAGGCAAAAATTAAAAGCATCTTTTCCTAGGCCCACATATTTATTTTTTTATTGCGTTTTATATTTTCTTAAAGAGTTTTCCATGAACTTACTGCTTTCCAGAGCAGCGCTTTTCCAAGCAACCACCAGTTCTGGAGTCAAGTCGTGGCATTTGAATGATTCTCCCATTCCTGCAAGAGCCACTCCTGAAGTTACCCTAAGAGGGGACAGATACAGAGAATGAGATGTGCTTCCTAAGAACTGCTCCAGTAGGTAAGTTAAGTCCATTTTGTTCTAAGGGCGGAATATTTCCACAACTCCTTCAAAAATGAAGTACTTATTTCCCAGTAAGTTCTGCTATAAAAGTTGTAACACCTAGTTAAAACCCATTTTTCTTAGTTCTTATGGATGGAGTGGAAATCAGAACTCCTTATGGAAACATCAGGGGGAAAAAAGGAATCTGTCACAGGGAACCTATTCCTGGCAAAGGTTTCTAAAACCTCTGAGATATTTTTCTATTTTAGAGCAGTTATTGCACTTTCTGTTCAAGTGATTGGAAGTGTTGGTGGCATTGTCTTGTTTTACTGGTCAGGTTAGCCAAACAGAACATCTGGAAAAGGGAATTTTGGGCTCAGGTATGTCTGGATTAGGGCCCAAAAGCCGTTTCAGTATTCACCTCCCCTCAGATCCCCAGCTGGCTCCTCTAAGTACCTGTACTTGCAGCAGGTTGCCCCCTTGGAATTCTGCTGCAATTTATGCAAATGCATGAGGAATTTAAGTGGTGCATAGTTTCTGACTTTTAGCTCTTACAGCTAAATTTAGAAATGGAAGTTATCTTTTTATTCTTTAAATTCTGTCGTTTTCCATCCTTCCTGTCATTTGCACACTGAAGGTAGTGATTTTCTTTGAAATGCCCCAATTTTACATGTATATTCTAGTTGTCTGTGAATATTTGTAGAATTCCAGAGGAGAATGTCTGGTGTAGAATGTGCTTTTATGATATGCAGAAAAGCCACCAGAAAAGTGTCAGAGTGTATTCACTCAACAGCAGAATTGCTCACCTTACATCTGCCATTAGAACACGCTACCTAAGTGAAAGTACCTTCATCTGTTTATCAATAGGAATTTCCACAGGTACAGTATGGTGTTTTAACATCCAAACCAAGTGGACATAAATTTTAGGCTATATTTCTGGATAAATTGTGTTTTCCTTCTCTGTTGAAGTAATTTTTTAATGAGAAGTGTGTGATAAAAAGCTAAGTTAAATCTGTTCATGAATTTTTCAGTGGTTTACAGACCTGTCTTTCCCTTTTATCTATCTTATGAATTAGATGTTTCTTAGACAAGCACAGCCCACCTACTGAATAAATATCTATATTTCTGAATGATGATGAATAAATTCACGAGTATACATGGTTCTAGTAGGCTGAGAAGAATCAGTAGTTTCTTGCTATTCTAAAGTTTCTGTCTCATTCCTTTTAATCTTTGTATATTTTACAAAAAGAGAACTGGAAAGTTGGAAGTATAATCTGGATAGCTTGGATGAATTCAGTCTGCAGATTTTTTTCTTGTTCTGAAATGCTGGGTGCTGGCTGAGTTTTGCAAGTGTTATAGGAGTTCATTTTCCACCTTTAAATATGTGGTTATTATGTTTGATTATGTGTTAGACCTGCTTTATTGTGCTTTTATTGCACTCTGAAGAGATTTGATTTGTATTTTTAAGATACTTAAATGTACTTTAGAATATATTAAAAGAGGAAAGATTGTTTGTAAGGTATTGAATTAGCTGAAAATAACGTGGGTGGTAACTCAAGTAGTGTATTCAGTACACACATAAAGACTAAATTAGAGCTCTGTGTATCCCATTTATCCAGAGCCAAATGTACTTGAAAATGATATTAGCGAAGGATCAAAGCCCTGAATGCACATGACATTTTTTCAGGCTGCATTTTCACACTACAGTTCAGGTTAGCTCAGTTCCTAAGCAGAGGAAGCCAGAATTTTCCTGCCTCTGCTCTTGTTTTCTGTGTTTTCCATTTCCATTATTTACCCAACTGCAAATGTGTGTTTGCACATATGTACAGTCTGCCTTTGTAATACAGTTTGATAAACCTCCTTAATCTGTTTATGCAGTGTTTCAGTGACAATTTCAGCACATCATCAGATGCTAGAGCAGGACAGAAAAGCAGCAGGTTTTGGACTTTTCCCCTCCTGCCCCAGGGGAAGTCCTTGCTGTTCCAGTGGAGTGGGAAACAGCTGTGTGTGCCCTCCTGAGAGTGGGAGCAGAAGCCATCTCAGATATGCTTTTTCATGATACTTTATATGTGGCAAATGATGGAATATGGTGATGTCTTTCTTCTGCTCTCAGTTAGCCTGTAACAAGTAACAAGATGTACAGCACAACCCCAGTGTCTCGGTTTTGAAAGACAGGTGTCTGCTAAGGAAGGCAGAGGCCCCCCCTGAAGTGGCAGATACAACCCCCCTTCCCTCCAAGTTATTATATTTTGAAATCAAGGGCCTTTAGGCGAAGATGTGGGAAATAGGAATAACAGTTCTTTACTCTATATATATATGTATATAACCAGTCAAACAAAACAACAACAACTATGGCAGTAACAGCACACACAGACCCAGTCCCAGCCTTCTCGGCTGTCGGGCCCTTTCCCCTCGGGTGCAGTTCCGCTCGCAGCCGGCAGGGGCGCTGGCGGCTCCCGGTGAGCAGGGCAGGTGCGATGGTTCCCCCGCGGCTGCAGGGGGCGCTCCGGAGCGAGCTCGGGGAGCACGCGGCACCGGTGCCCTGGGATCCCGGGAAGGGATGGAACAAAGGCTTCACAAACCGCTGGGCAGCCGATCCCGGGCTCTCAGGAAACAGCAGGCTGGAATGGCAGGGACGAACGCAAATCCCGGGTGGCAGACGAGATGTATCCAGATGGAAAAAACCACGGAGGCCAGGCAGGCAGGCGAGCAGGGCTACAGCGTAGCGAAAGCTCGAAGCAGCAGGCGGAGCAGGGCAGCCACAGCCCGGTCTCCAGCAGGGCAGGGAAAGCGGCTTTTGGGGTCCCGGCGTTGTTTCCAGCAGGAAGAAAGAACGGCCAAAAAGAAAGAAGCAGCAGCTCCTTTCTCTGCAGCTTCTCTCTCCGGACGCTCAGAGTGAACTGACCCCACACCCAGGTGTAGACAAAGGAGTAGCCAGGCCCGCCCCACTCCCCTTTTTGTCTTTCTTAAGTACAGCTATTTGTCCCCTAGCAACATGCATATGGGAGAAAATTCCTTTAACAGGAAAACCTAAGACTAAACTAAAACCCCAACACCCAGAGAACCCCGTGTATTTTGTCCTTCATTCATGGTCCTTTACTGAGCATTTTGGTCTCACTTGAAGCCATCTGTAGAGTCAGAGTTCTTGGAGGATTTGCTTCAAGGATTTCTCTGCCATTTCTAGGTCTTCTGTGCCTTAAGGACTAATTGGAAACCTTGAGGTTTCCTAAAGATGGCCATACATATCTCTCTGAACTGTTAATCACGAATATCTGCATGCAGGTATTTAGGTAGATAATTTTGGTTGATGAGATCCATTCATTAAGCACTGCGAGGTGTTTAACTACTCTCTCCATGTTAATGTGCTGTTCTCCAAGCAAAAATAGAACATTCATGCTTGATTGATGTTTAAATAATCTCATTATCAAGGAGAATAATAGGATGGACATTGACAGCTTGACAGAAAGCCAGTGCTGATTAGAATTACAAATTTGTTAAAAGAAGTTATTACACTCTTTGTAATCAGCATACATGCCTCAGTTGAAACAGCTTGAATAACTACAACATTGCCCTTTAAATTTTGTGTTTATAAGGGGAGGGGAATTATCTGTCCTTTTTAGAATTGAGTTAAATAAGTATATTATCCTAAACCAGCATTTTTCTGATAGGGCTCTTGTAATGTGTGTAAGAATTTTAAGTGGAGCAAATTCTATTTTAAAAAGCCATTTTATTTGCTTTGTTAAGGAATTTACTATTTTATTAGCTATCTATTTCTAAATTAAAGTGAAGTAGGAGTAGCATAGACTTACAGCTATATCTATACTTCCCAGAATTGCCCCCTAAAACTTTGGTATTAAGTGCTTAAACAGTTCCTTCAAAATCTCTTCTAGCTAAATTCTATAATTGAGTGGAACAGAAGATACCACTAATCTTTAGCATGTGCTCTCTAGGGAGCTGCTGAAAATGTTCATACACTTTCCTTTAATGCTTCTAGTCCTAAAAGGAACTGAGAAAGGACAAGCACCTGAAGCTTCCTCTTCCCCTCTGAAGACAACATCAGAAAAAGGAGCACTTGGCAACAACTTGGCGACTTCCATACGTGCATCTTTAGGGGAATGAGCAATCACACTGATTTCAGTGTGACTGCTGAGATATGTCAGTATTTGTAAAGTAGACAAAAAGGGCTGACTCTTAAAGGCTTTTTAAAATTTGTGTGCTTGTGGAGGAAGTAACAGCACGGCAAAGAAATCCAGACCAGCTCATGTATCAATAAATACTAATTTGCTTTTGTAAAGATGATTAATGGTAGGGGCACAGCTCAGGTATGCTGACAGTGGTCAAAATGAGTTGCAGCTCTTGCTCTTGCATCCAGAATTTGAATTTTAAATAGACAACCCTGTCACACACAAAAATTTAGTTCAGTCTACTCTAGAGACACCAGTCCAGATTCAATTCTCCGTAAATAGCTCCTGGTATTTTGTATCTGGATGAGGATGCAGTGTTTAGCAGTGAAAATTCCTAAGCTGCAGATAAGTGAAGAGTGAAAAGTGCCATTCCATGCTTCCAGGGTTCTCCTGGACAACTCTCTTGGCAGTGTCTGAACATGGGTCTGGCCAAGAGTCCAGTTTAGGCCAAACCAGTAAAACTTTTCTGGCACGGCCTGGTCACAGAAATCCACTGCAGGTTCCAGCCACAGCTGAGCTTTTCCTTTGCTGCCTTTCCATATGCACAGCAGTATGGGATAACACATATATTCCATTTCCCTATTCTCATTTCCTCTGTTTTTCTGCTGCAGCCCCTACTGCACAGATTTAGTGCCTCCTAGAATGGAGCAGTTTTTTACTCTGTTGTCACCCCTCCAAATCATAACAACAGTAGAGGGCCGACTTGTGTAGCATCGCTGTGTCTGTGACACACCCGGTGTCTTTGGCTGCTGATGACTGGGTAATTGTTTTCAAATGGATATTTTTTTCTCCCCTGTGCATTTAAAATTGTGATTGCAGTAAGTAGGACAGTAAAAGACAATGAGAGGGAAGAAAGAAACCCAGAATACACTGCTGGAGAGTATATCTTGATCAAAGGCTTCTGAATAGATACAAAGCAATTTTTGTTATTCAGAGTAAAAGAAGCCAATTTCACATCAGTTTTATTTTCATAACCATTCCAATGTAAACAAGATTTTTACTGATCTCCTACTCTAGCAGAGAAATGAGAGCTCTGATGTTACCTGCAAGTTTCATTGTTTGTTTAGTGAATAATTTGAATTAACTGTGTGTGTAACTTTCCCTTTGCCTTTATCTCTAACCATATGTTCTGCCCATGGCTGAGAGGAGGTGTTTTACAGCAGTCACAAAAACAAGAGTTGAGCCGATGATTCCCCCTATAAGAATGCAAGGCAACAAGGCAATTAATTTTCTTTGAAAGTCAATCAGATACTTTGGGAACCTCTTGATGTTTCACAAGGATGGTCTTTCAGCTGGGAGTATCGATAGTTTTTGCAGAAATACCAAAGAATTCCTGCAAAGAATTTAAATCTGTAGCCTCACTCTTCTAAAACAAAATCAACTGAAGGGAACAATCAAGCAGCATTTGTAAGTAAAAATAACTCTGTACTTAGTTTGACACTGCCAGCTCTTCACAGAATACTTGGGAAATAAATGATTCTACTGCATCTTTGCGATCCTGATGCAGTTAAATTTATCATTATTCCTCTTTACTAAATTTTCCTATCCTTTTACAAAACAAGGGATACAGTCTTTCCTCAGCTCCAGAAGCTTCAGTGAAGCTTAAAATTGGTTCAGCTCCATTTATCCCAATAAAGTTACACCTATTTACTCTAGCAGGCTTCAGTGAGTATGGCTGAGACACACTTTTACCCAGGGTAGATCAGTGCTTTCCTTCATTTTTTGTCAGTAATATATTTAAAAGAAAATAAATACCTGGCCAGGAATGGGATTTCAGTAATACAAAGTAGTTAAATATTTTGCTTAACCCTGTTTATTCTTGTACTCAAAGCAAATGGCATAGAAGATGTTTGTTAGAAGCAATAATCAGTGCCATGCAAGACCTTAGTTACTTGCAGAGAAGGTGTTTTTCCTGTAAGCTGCACATTTACCCCCATATTTTATTCACTCCTAAACCGAGCCATTGCTTTGCATTTTGTCTTTGCTCATGTTAATAAGGGTTTCACTGAGTGCACCAACTCTTAGTGTAGCTATGCTCTAGTTGCTCTACCAGAGTTGGTAATGCTGCCTTTCCAATTTTAATTTTTTCCCAGCTGCTAAATAACCCGTCTGCATTCTGCAAATCGTCAGTTCAAAACAGCTGTCACAGTGACATAGTCAATTAGCTGTTCTTCAAATGAGGAGATACCACTCAAAGAAGGTTTATGCTATAATGCTTTTATTTATTATGTCTTTACTGCTTCTGTTCTTTAAATGCAGCAAACTATTCAGGTCAGCATTCTATCTTTAACTGGAAAGTATTTGCTTATCATGTCACAGAAAAGGAAAGAGAAGCATCTGTTCTACCACCTTGTAAATTGTCTGCTAAAGGGCAGCGACTTAGAAAGTTGTACCAATCCAGTGTACAGAAGAATGTCAAGGGTAAAAAGTGATAGGTGAGATGTTAATTGGTGTTTTAGCATCTACAGAATGCACAGTGGTCGTCACTGGGGGAGAGCCTGAGCTGGGTGGGAACAGTGACCTGAAACAGTCCTGGGTGGTGCAGGTACAGCCCCTTTCCCTCTCTTCTCACATTCACTTGGTCCTTGTTCTGACATCCCTTCCTTAAATAATTTTACTGATGTGTGTATTTTATCCTTCAAATATAAGTTTTAGACATCTTCCACTGTAAGTAAATTAATCTCTGCACAAAAAAAAAAAAAAAATCATTTTATAACCTACTAGAAATCATTTGCAAGACTAATGCAGAAGAAGAGTAAATAAGGATACACACATGCACAGAGTGTTTGACATAAAATAATTTGTTTCTCCAGTTCCAAGCCTGCAAAATCCTCTTTGACTTTGCAGCCAGTTTTTGTGGGTTGCAGGCAAAACTCTTAAGCGAAATATAAGTAGATTCTGGTTTTGTGCTTTACAATTTGTGTTTGCTGGGAAAAACAGGGGAAGCAATTCATGCGCTTCAGCTCCCTAACTGCAAAGAAGATTATTTTCTTTTTCCAACAAAAAGGCCTGAGAAGTAAAAACATTCTCTCCAGTTGGTCACAATGGGTGGAGAACAAGCAGTGAAGTCTGTTTGGAGGGAACAGGGACTGAGGGGAAGCCCTTTGTAGAGTGAAGAAAATTTCCCCAATATGGAGAAAGGGATTTTGGGGACCAAATGTTAAAATACTGATCCTGCTCACTTATATGTATGGCCACAGAAAAAAACCAGTGTATTTTGCTAAAAATTTTTGTGTTTTATTTCATTAAATAAGGAATTGTATTCTCTTAGCATCAGGGTATAGAATAAAAGTAATTCTGTCATGGTTGTCCTGGTGGAAGGTTTAAATCACTTTCACTTACCACTGATCACATTCACAGAACTGTAAAAATGCATTTTTTGAGGATGCTGTTAAAACTCCCTTTTATTCCTCTATCATTTTGGACCATTAAATAATACTGAAAGTTCTCATTTGGGAAGATAATAGGCAAGAAGGAGCAACCATGAATATTGTAGGATTTGGCAGAGTCACACGTTTCTTTCTATGCAAGACTTGTCTACGTGTTTTTTGGTTTTTTTGGTAGGGTCACTTTGTATGCTAATACTCTATTTAGGATAATTTTTATTATTTATAGATCTGTTAAATGCAGATTCTTGCAGATTAATGTTCTACAGTGACTGCAAATAAAAGGAACAAACTGCAGCAAAGTCAGACAAACTCATCAAAGCTTCTGACATAAAATACCCATGGCTTCCAATATGAGGTTTTGGAGGAAAACTTTGCCATGTCTTTCATGAAAGGCTCTGTAAACTGATATTTGCTGTGTAAATATCAGAGGTTTTGAGATCTGGTCAATTTAAGGTATTCTTCTTTTGAAGAGTTCAGCATGCAACAGTTATCTCATAGGTAGTGAGAGAGAGCAGCCTCTGAGAAACTTGTAGCTGAAGAATCACAATTACTTCTCTTTAAGTGGAAATTTAGTGAACGTGCAACATCAGCTTGAAATACGTTGTGTATAATCAATTATCATTTCACTGACAGAGTGACTGGTACTGTGTAAGCTACAAAGGAGAGTCTTTGTCCTGGACAGTCACTAAAAATCTTTCCTACAGTTTGTGTATTTTCTTGGAACAACAGCTTTAATTATGCACATCTCCAGCTCTCTAATATCTGTACATCACCTTTCACTAATGCAGACCTGCTGACAGTCTTTAGTTGGTCAAAGTATCCTGTTCCTCTCAACCCCTCCATTTACACTGATTTTCTGTGAAGCTGTAAAGTGTTTTTGCTCAAAATTCATTGCTAATGTAAGAAAATGCCACTGTACCTAAAACATGGCTATAACTTAGACACAGTACGGTCCCCACGGCTTTGTGGCTTCCAGGGCTCCTCTGTTGGAAGCACACATATCCTTTCCTTTTAGTGCCGGGCAAGGCAGGAATCTCCAGCCATTGTGACAAACCCTGGGATGTAAATCTCACCTCACCCGAGCCTCTGGCTAGAAAAGAGAGAATTCACATGTGGTATTATAGCAGTGGGCTTCTAATTATAATTTAGGAAATTATTATTTTTTATGAAATGGTGACATTTCTCTCAAAAAGCAAATAATCTCTCAGAAAAAATAATCATGCTGTTGAAAGTATAATTTTCTTTTAAGATACTTAGAATAACTTCTAAGTGAAAATGTTTTCAAGCAGCCATTAAGAGTCATTAGAGTTAACAGGGGTGTGATCTTGTATCCCAGTAGCTGAATTCAATGGTAACACCTTTTATTGCTGACAGTAAGTTACAAGACAATTACATGACTGATATTCTCAAAGTCACCTGCAAAGTGCAAGGAAGAATAGAGCTGTTTGTACGGTTCCAAAACAAAGGGTAAGATTTCACAGAAGCTGATGCTTATCCTGCTCAGTCTCATGTATAATATTTATTATCATAAAAATAGACTCTACTGACTCATGGTTATTGAGGATACAACCACACAGATACCAACAAAATACCTGTGGGCCACATGGAGTTTTTATTTTAGTAGCAAGTTGTAAACATCACAAGGTATTTACACTGACAAACAGACACTTATAATAGACACTGTTCACTCACTGCATGCTCGTTCTTGAAAAGAATATTTTGGAGAATGATAAAGAGTCATTTATCACATGTTTTCCTTGGAATAAATGATAAAGCATATGGGAATGTTATAAAGGGATTATCAGTGGTAAATTTGATTTGAAATCTCTTGGGTGAGTGGAATGACCTTTCAGCTAGTGGAAATAACAGACTTTCAAAGAGCACATTTTTCTTATTATTGTAAGAAAAAACACCGTAGCTTATTTGACAGTTCTACTTAAAGCACCTTTTTACAGCCAAACTTCTGAATTCTTAGTAACTAGAAGTACAGAAAATCTCTACGGAATTCCTTCCGATTTCTACAAATTAACTTTATATAATTTAGGTCCACACCACAGGTATGAACCAGCCATGAAGAAATTATTGGGAAAACTTCAGTGAAAGACTGAATTTACACCCAACCAGTAGCTATATTAGCACTTTCTTTCACCAAATGTAGCTATTTTTGAAACAAAACCACTCTCAGTCAAATCTTTGTTACATCTCTAGACAATTTCACTGACGAGATTTCTCATTCTCTTTTCATGTAGAGAGATTGTTTATAAACATTTATTAGATGCAAGTAGCACAAAACTGTAGGCATGAAACATTCCTGCTCACAGTGGAAACTTAAGCCAAAATAATATTTCAGCACCAAGCAATAACACTTAAGAACATTAAGGATACCATTAAATAGAACCAGGCAGCACCTGCTAATTCAAGCTTGGGGAAAGAAAGCAGGGCCCTGGGCTGCATGTCATTTTCTTCAGTCTTTAGAGAGTTACTATCTTTATTATCAAAGCATCCTGTGGTTCACCTAAGGGCAGTACAGAACTAGAAGCACTTTTTCCCAGTTAATTTTTTTAATGTAAAAAAGCACTAGGATAAAAGTACTTTCCCATGCAAAAGGCTGGAATTATACTGGTTTTCTGTGGGACAGATTTTTAAAAGGCCTTTCGTGCCTTGGGAAAATTCACTTGTTCAGCCATCATTTATATTTTCAAATTTGTACAGCCTGATCTGTTATGAAAACAACCTAAGGGGGGAATCTTTCCCCCTTTATGCTTGCATGGTAGTTGGTGCAATGTGATATCCCGTGGCTTTGGGGGACCGAAATGCAATTCAAATTGTAATAAAACCCCTCCACCTAAGCTGAATGCAGGTCTGCATGTGGTATGAATTTCTTTACCCTCAATGGAAATAGCCTGGATATGCAATCTGTACTCACCTCTCCTCAAGGATTATCAACATTTTTAATCTGATCAGTTGAAAAGAATAAATTACGTCAGGTTCCATTTCTCTCGCTGAGTCACTTAAGTAAGTTATTTGTAATGTTAGCAAGATTTTCTTTAACCTGTTGCTGTATGAATGTCACACAGAAGTTCTACCCCTGCTTCCTCTCTTGTAGTAATTCCAGGCACTGAGTTGTAAAACCAGCAAATTCCAGTTTGTAAAGGTACAAGGTACTTTGGGGGCATCCAAGTTGGGTTTTGCACTTCTCTTCATTGGTTTCTTACCTAGCTACTCCTGGTTATGAATTGTGGCATGTTAAATCTCAGCAGTGTATTTACAAAATGAATTTACTGAGCATTCACCTGGGGTGGATAAAACATAAATTGAAAGCTGTAATAAGTGATAGCTTTCCTGTTCTGAAGTTTAATCAAATTGCTTCCTGAATCTTAAAAATACAGAGGTATCTTCTCAAAAGCTTCATGTGTTAAAAAGAGTTAGGATAAATCAGAAAAGAGTGAGTGGATCATGTACATTTCACAAGCCCTCTCTTGTAGTGCCTTATGTTTCTTTTTGTTTTCTGTGGAAATAAATTAGGTTTTTTTCTTCTTACAGAGGAATTTAAAAATTGAACTGTAAGCTCTATCCATCTTTGAAAGTGGTATGAGTGACTTGTAGAGAAAAGAAAGTACTGTTAAAGATTAAATCATTACTTTAGTACACAGATAATACATTGCAAATTTTATCCATACCATATTTTTGCTTTTGATATTCCCTCTCATAATGTATAGGTTGGTCATGTGTTCTTCATGTATTAAAAGCAGTTGGTTTACCAGTGAGGCATATGTCTTTTTGAGTTTCTGGTTGATGTTTGGGTGATGGGGTTGTACACCATCATTTGAATGCAAGGGGAGTTTGACGGACTTAAGTTTGGTCAGCAAGAAAGATTTTTTCCCCTTCTTCTTTTGCCCTTATTTCTTTCTTCTCCATACTTGGAAGTGTTTGGTTTTTACCTTACCAAAATTGCCTTTTTATGTTACCTTTTAATGTTGCTGGGTACTGATTGGTGGGGCATGTCTGGGTTTTGCCAGTTTGTATCTCAGGAGCATTGGTTGTGCAGCTCTCTAAATGTCTGTGAAGTTGGCACTGCAGAAGGACCACAAGGAGAGAGCAAGAACCTTGTTTGTAACTGTTTTTCTGATTTTCTTATCTGTCCTATGCAAACACAGAGATTTTTATTAATGACATAATTTACTGAATGCTCTTTAAATTCGAACAATAACAGGCTTTGGAAGAACCCGTATTTTTGGGGTTTTTTGATCATTAATAAAACCAAGTTCTAATCTTTCACTCAGTCCTTTGGGTCCAAGGATATGCTTGGGCATTGCTGAAGGAAAGCAGCATAGCAGTCACTGAAATCCATCCAGGTGTTCCCACTCCAGCTCAAGATGCCTATATATAGTGTCCCACGTGCACTCAATAAATAGAAATCCAGCTAACTGTGATAAATGCACAGACTCTGATTGGAGTGAGAGCAGCACTGGGCTCGATGAGAATGTTGTTCCAAATTGCTGATGCCTCGCTGTGTTTTCTTATTATAACTGATATTTTAGGTAATAATGAAGTTTTTAAAGGCAAGTCAAAAATATTCTTTGAGGTATCAGAGAAAATCACCTGTAATAGCTGTTGAGACTTAAAGCTGTCAGCTAGCTGTGTAATAAATTTCTAGGTATTATTTGAATATAGGAATTTCTATATTTCTGCTACTGCTGGATTGGACAGTTCCTACTGTCCACCTGAATTACAGTTTCAGTGTTATTCTGGAATTATGCTACTACTGTGGGCTAATCCAAAAGTCACAGAGTTATGTGGAATGGTTGTTTTTCCATTAGTACTATGTATGAGATAAATGCTCAGTTTTCAAATGTATTTAATTGCTCTTTTAAATGGGCCTTGGACAAAAATTTAGCTTATTAAATACAGCATTGATAAGTACTGCATGAAGTAAATCAACCATTCTTTCATATTTTGTATTAAGGTTTCTGAGTTCTATCCCAGTCTTCTTTCTGGGGAATTGAGAAACTTGACACAACCCCCCTCACCATAACCAGGCTTTTTGTGAATTTGATAATTCCATACATTATTTTATTTTAATGGAAACAGGTTGATCTCACACTTAAGTGTTAATACATCTAACCATGCAAAGTAAGGAGATAATCTGAGTAGTACTGACTTGAATTTGCTGTAGCCTGAGGGCTTGCACTCGGGCTGGGCTTTGGGAAGTGTGGGATAATCAGGTTAAGCCATGATATATGGTCCCAGAGAGAAGGGCAGGGACTGCTGCACGAGTCAGATCATGTGTCTTAAACCGCTACAGCTCTGCCCTCAGTTTCTCAAGGTAGATTCAATTTATGGTCCAAACTCTTATTTATATTGCTTATGTCTGTGGTTTCTAAGGATTACCTAAAAGTCTGTTTGGAACAGATAGAATTTAGGGCAGTTTTATGTGTGGTCTTCTAATCATATATGTATTACTTATTTTAATATCTCAGCATGTTAAATCAGGTTTAAAGCAAGCATGTTTTTCTGTTTGTCGAACTTATCTAAAATTTATAGCATTAATTAGACAGAGGAAGGTTGTGATTCATGCAGCTTTTTATTTTATGTGACATTACAAAAGTGCTGTGCACCCAGGAGCCATTGCTAACATTCGAGGATGAACTGCTCAGGAACCTTCTTGAAAGCTACTTATGTGTCTGTCTGAAATGAGTGTGAGCCTGATCTCCAGCAGCTGCTACATTCCAAGAATATCCAGAGCATTCTCCAGTTTCATATTTAATTTATGAGGATAAGGCAGAAATCTATATCATCCTATATATTTAAGACATTTTCTGTGATTTTTTCTTGAGGAGAAATATTTCAATTAGAATTGAAGTTGTTCATGTCTAAGGAAAATGAAGACAACCAAAGAGGGATGGGTGGATGGGGCCTGATCCAGTGAGATCAGAGGGGTTGGAATTAGACCATCCTCAAGGTCCCTTCCAGCCCAGGATTCTCTGATTCTATGCAAACACCTGGTTTCTGCTGCTGCCATTCCACACAAGAAACTCTTGAAATACATTTTGGTCAAAGAATCAAAGACAAAATACAAACCTTGGACTGATAAATAGTTGAAATTAATGATTGCATTAAATCATTTTTGGAAAGAAAATGAATTTCATAAAAAGCATGATGTCCTACCTGGATTCAGTTTAACCTATCAGAAATATTGAGAGCTGCTTTCCTGAGTTCCTGAGGTTTTATTTCTCAATCACAGAGCTAATCCAAATCTTTGTGTTGGGGTTTTTTGGTATATTCAGGATCTTGCTATTTTTTGTTTATTTTAAAATGTTGTTCCAGACAGCAATGACACAAGCATGTCTAGAGAGTCTGTTACATTTTTTTACTCTCCCAACTTATTGCAGAGATGCACCTCACTGTTAATGAGGGTGATTTATCTACTCAGGAACACAAGGCATGAATGGCGCTTTACACCATGGGTTACTATAGAAACACTTCTGTAGTATTATGCTCATATCCCAGTATATCTTATTTTTCAAATGCTCTCTGTGAACATTTTTAAATTAGCTTATCGCTTGAAAACATTTGTGAAGGACATTTTTACCTCAATATTATTTAATATGGTTGTTATGGCAACTGTATATTTCTCTGATATTTTACCTATGAAAAGACAGTGCCTGTACCTCAAGCAAATGAGAGGAAAAATCTTAATTTGCTTTTATTCCTACACATGTGGCACCATAGAACAGCGAGTTGAGTATGAAGCATAAAAGGGGTTTGGGCTGTGCTTTGCTCCTCTGAGGCTTTACACTGACACACACAAAATCTTGATCGATAAGATTGATTAAAGTACATGATGCTGCTGCTGTTGCAGGATTTGCAGTGAGATAATTAGCTGAAATGAGGTACTTTGAGTCAAAAGCTTGAGGAATGGGCCCAGGTGAACCTAATGAGGTTCCACAGGCAAAAGTGCAAGGTGCTGCTCCTGGGCTGGGGCAATTCTAGACCTGAGCACAAGAGCAGCCCTGCAAAAGAGCACTGAATTTTGCAGGTAGACAAGTCTCCCTTATCTTGATTAGGAAGTAAATCTTAAATGGTAGGATCTCACAGTCTCTAGCATGGCTGTCTAGCACCCTAAAAATGTTCATATCAAAACACTTTTCTGGACGAAAATGAGAGAAATTACTTTGTCAAAGCAAATTCTTAAATCCTTGGTACATCGTATCTATTTACCAGGCACCAATGTGTGTATATACACAATCCTCCACTCAGGTGATTCAAAAATAATCAGATCCTGGGATTAAAATTAATCATTTGTGTTTGAGAAATAAGAGTGTTTTATGGGTACAAATCCCTTGCCCTCACATACGTGCAATTACGGAACTGCATGTGTTGGTATTGAAATGTAGGTAATACTTTTTAGATAAGAGATGTTTCAAATAATTTCATAACTGATACTTATGTTATCTACTTCAAATGCATATTTCAGATTAAAATTGCCATTACAGTGAAAGTATCAATCAGTGCCCCTTCACGGTTTAAACCCAGTGTTACAGCCAAGGCTCACATAAAGCATCATTTAGGTTACTCGTCCTGAGTAATGACGAGGCATTTTCTGTTTATCAGCAGGTGCATGCTCTTTAATTAAAATGAACAGAACTGCAATATTAAGGACAACCTAGTATTTCTCAGCCTGAGAAGTATAATAAAATGTTGCAATAATTATTTCTAATGTGTATCAGGGTATTACAAACTAAGCTTTTGGATTCCTTACCCTGAGAATTAATCACTGCTAGCTAATTGAATTTGTGATCTGACAAAGCCCTATCTCCATCATCAAACAGTCTCTAAACCAATACTGACATTCAGCTAAAATTTAACCTCTTACACCAGTCAGTGGCACAAGGGTCTATTCCCTGTATCTTTGCTGAGCAAAGTGGTTATTGAAACTTGTGATAATTCAAGTTTTATAAGACTGCACAAAGAATGTTTTCATTGAAAGGAAGCATATAGCTTAGAGAGAAAATTTGATATAATACTTAAAAGGTGTCTAGGAAATAGAATTAGTAACAGAGCTCTGTCTGTAAGACAAGGTAGAAGTTGTTTACTAAAAAGCTGTTACTGGTTTGTACTATTTTTAATGGGCTCTGAATTAAGCATTTGCCTCTTTGGAAAATAAATTCAAAATTGAATAACACAGAAAGCCCAATAATTTAGGATAAATCATTAATGGACAAATCTAGAGTCAGTAGGAATTTGTGCTCTGCTGTGATGTCCCTCAAGGAGCAGCCCCATCAATCTTTGTTGATAATCTTGCAGGTGTTCCTGAGACCTGTGCTTTGGGTCTTCAGCAGTGGCTAATTTGTGTAAACCTTGCCCCAGTTTGGGTGCTCTGAGAGTAAATGCTCAAGTATTGGAATTATTTGGGGGAAATGGATTAGCACTGTTTATAAACAAACGATGTACTCTAAGATATGTGTCTAATTCATGATCTTTCAAGGATGAGCTCATTTTCTGGCAATGAGATACATACACTGAAGAGCTGCCTGTGCCATGTCCAAGAAGCAAGAGAGATTTTAAAGAAGATGGAAAACATCTAGGGCTCACTTCTGCACGATACGCTCTTCTTTATCCACAAAACAGGGCCTTTAATCGTATTCCTGCAGCAGGAATAGTGCTGGCCTCTAGGATCAAGCACAAGGATCTTGGAGAAGTCCTGGTGGTAATTTTAGTGGAACTACATTGGAGGGTGTGGTATCAGGATGCTAATCTGTGATATGGGAGGGTTATCAGGATGCTAATCTCTGTGCTGATTCAACAGCGCGCAGCAGCTCACAAACATTTCTACTGTACCCTTTTCTTTGAAAATTGAAGCTTCTGCTTTATTTTGAAAGAATAATAAGCCAAGAAAAAATTGTGTTGATTATTTTCTGACTCTGCTGAGGAAATTGGACTTTTGCTTCAGGGAGTTTGACGTTTGTTGTTTATTTTCTTTTTTTTCCCTTTGTAATCTAACGCTTATGTCAAACTGGGGTCACTCTGAGGGTCCCAGGCTACAGCAGAGTCTGTTCCATTCAATGTCAATCAGTCAGAACCAAGAGGTCACTTGTAGATCATTCTGGAATCCCCATCTTTTCTAAACTCAAAGCACTCATCTGGTTCATTGCAGGAAAAGAATACAAAATAGGGGGGTTTACCGTGAGCTGGTTTCAAACTTTGGTTTGTCTGCATTATTTCCTGGGTGTTGACTGCTGTGAAGTCTAAAGCCTGTTAGACTGCTCTGTTACAGTTGGCTTTTTAGGCCAGTTTATCACCCATGTTGAACATTTCTCTCATGAGCAGGGGCTGCTTGAATCAGGATATCTGTTTAGGCTGCGTGAACTCCCAGAGCTTAAGTGAGCAAAGGCTTGATGCTTTGATCCAGAGAACTCCTGCTAAAAATATTACTCCATCATGTGTGACTTTTGTTAAATTACAGAAAATGGCTGACTTCTAATCATGTGTTATAATATGCATTCACTTTTGGTATTCTGAGAAAAAAAAAAATCACTTTTTCATAGGAAGAATGTAAATGTTTGAACTGCAGCATAATTAGCATTTGTATGGCAAACCTTTTTCATGGGGATTTGTCATACCAAATATTTAATTAAATTGAGGTGAAATTGTGTTATTCATGCAAACCGGTTTTGTTAGAATAATTAAATTGCTTCAAAAAGCTTGTCCTGGACTTTCTTTCCACATCAAGTACAGGTTTATTTGGGAACCCTTCAGCCAAGAGTGGGTTCAGTTTCTAGAGGTCACTAATGAACACTGGTCTATGTATCCTACTTGATACATACTTGATAGCTTGATAAACAATTTATAATGTGTAAGTGCTCCCTGAATGACAATTTCTGATAAATGTTTTGTTTAAAGACAAGGAAAAAAAAAAAGGATAACATAGGAAAAGGATAATATAGGAAAACTAACTCTGCTTTCCTAAATACAAAAGTAATGCCAAGTCTTTGACTTCATCTTGAGACTGCTAAACAAGTGGCTGCTTGCTGCCTTCTGCAGGAACACTTCGTTTACAGGTTAGCCCCTTGCAGCTCCCAGGCTGTACTGCATCTTTTCCTGGGCAAGAGACCTCCCGAAGGCTGAAGCTGTGTGTGAACTGCTGGCATTTGCAGCTGCCCTGCCTGGTCTGGAGTGGTTCCTGCTCTTTAGCAGCAGCACTACACCCACCCCTACTGCCCAAAAGAGGGTTTGAGAAAGTCTCTTCTCTCAGGTTTCAAGCCACTATTCATTAATGTGAGTGCTTACCCCAGGGACACTTCAGCTGCCTTGCCAGGCTCTCACAGTGCCTGATTTCCCTCCCTGGATGACATGACAGGTTCTTAACAGGAATATGAGAAAATACACATTCAGCTTTCCCTCTTAGCTTCCCTTGTTTCCTGGCTCTCTCTCGGTGTGGCTCTCTGCCTGGGGGACCTGGGCAGCAGGTTGGCAGATATTCCAGTGTCAGAGGGAAGCACCAGTTTGTACAGGGTGGATATAAGTGATTCCACACCATCAACTTTATAAACAAAATATTTTCAAGATTTATGTAATAGTGTCTCTCACAGCTGACCAACATAGGGTTTTCCAGGGAAATATGCAGTGCCAGCAGTTCACACACAGCTTCAGCTTTCAGGAGGTCTCCTGCCCAGGAAAACCCTATGGTACAGCCTGGGAGCTGCAGGGGGCTAACCTGTAAACGAAGTGTTCCTGCAGAAGGCAGCAAGCAGCCACTTGTTTAGCAGTCTCAAGATGAAGTCAAAGACTTGACATTACTTTTGTATTTAGGAAAGCAGAGTTAGTTTTCCCGTGTTACCCTTTTTTTTTTTTTTCCATAAAAGAGAAAGCCAAGTGATTTAGAAAGATCACTTTACCAGAGAAAAAGCTAGAAGTCCTCTTCAGTATAAAGTAAAAACCTTTTGTTCATGTGAAAATGGCATTCAGCAGTGGACAGAAGCATATTTTTGGATCTGAAAACTGCTTCAGAAAAAAAAATTCTCTATATCACCAGAGTATTTCTCAATCAAATTCATTCAGTAACCTTGCTGGTTATTTCCAAAGACAACACCAGAAATTTGTCTCTGCATGTCAGAATATTGAGATGTGAGATCTCTTTGGGCTTTAGGTATTTTAAGCATTTAGTGCATGCACAACAGAAAAAACTGCTGCCTTGAACTGACTGAAAACCCAAGAATGTGTTGCTCTTTGTTGTGGTTCCTGCCTATAATGGCTGTGCCAGTGACAACCTGATCTCCAACCACAGATCTCCCTTCCCTTCCCTTCCCTTCCCTTCCCTTCCCTTCCCTTCCCTTCCCTTCCCTTCCCTTCCCTTCCCTTCCCTTCCCTTCCCTTCCCTTCCCTTCCTTCCTTCCCTTCTCATCTGCTCCGGGGATCATGTGGGCACAGGGTCATTAAATCACCCCTGACGTGGCTGGCACCTGGAGGGGTTACAGCTGCCCATTAGGGACAGCCTGCAATTACACTGGATTAATTTTAGTGGGGAGGGGAACTCCTGGTCTGTGTTACAGCAGTGTGTTTGGCCTCAAGAAGGAGAATAATTTGCTTGGTGATGCAATAAATAAACTTTACAGATGCTGATCTGCAGGTAACACGGTGTTCAGGCTTCAGGTGTTAGGTGCAAATTTAACTGAATTTGGGTGCCTTTAGTGTGTTGGAAATAAACACAAAACCTTCCCAGGGAATTTGATACTGTCAAATTGTCACAACACTGACTTTTGCTGGGACAATATTGAGATATGAGAAAAAATATCTCATGTATGAAAAACTGAGCTCTGTGTTCAGTGTTCTGTGCAAAACTGATGTATAGTATCAGCTAGTGGAGCTCCAGAGGCAAGTAAAGAAGGAAAGCACTTTTTAAAATATTGTGTTGGTTATCTGGAATCAGTATGGTTCATTCTGTCATCCCTTTACTTTTTAAAAAAGTTATGACCTGCTGCTTTAGCAGATGGCGTTGGTGAAAATACAACTGCTTCCATGTTTGTGTTTATGACTGTATTGCATCCAGTTTTATCAGAAAGTTATTTCCCTGGAAAACCATATGTTGGTCAGCTGTGAGAGGAACTATTACATAAATCTTGAAAATATTTTGTTTATAAAACAAAATATTCATAGACAGCAATTAAAACTAGAAAAAAAGCCAAACTTTTGGAGCATGGAAAATTCTGGACTCAGCACTTATTGGCAGTTTAAGAATGAACAGATGCACATCCAAAAAAGATGGGCCTTGTCTGTCTGTCTGTAATAGTGGTAGTTTTCAAATAGGTATGTAAGTCCTAAATGAACATGTTTTTAGTACCTTCGCTTATGGTCAGAAGAGAAAATAATACAGGATCTGCTGTAAGAAGTGTGATTCAGAAGTGGACAGGCACTGCAGGCAGGTGAATTCAGTGCAGTGGTAAAATAAGTTAGGTTTCTTTCCCCTTTATCTGTTTTTCTGCAGCTGTTTTTTCCTTCACAAGTTTGTTGTCTCACTGTGCACAAGCTTGTTGCTACAGCAGGGAAGAGAACAGCGAGGCAGCTCTGGAGTTGCTTCACCATCTGTTTCTCAGCTCTTTGTTCAAAATCCGTGAGCAGACACTTCGAACCCACATTGTCTTCCTTCACAGGTGAGGTTATTGGGGCCTTTCCTGTTATGTCACTGTTGCTTTACTTCTAATATGTTTGCCATTTTTGTCAGTGAATTATTGCTCAGTAGAAACAGCAATTCATCAGTACAAACTGCATAAGAAAGAACAAGGGTTGCTTGAAGCCTGAGTAAAAATCAAGTTTGTGTGTTTGTTTTAAGTTTCTACTAAGGTCAGTTATGTCATATTTTATGTTTAATAGAGAAAAGGGCTGGTATTTGTTAAATACACTATTTGTATTTAACCAGTCTGACCAGTCAAAAAATCATTATAGACTTGCTGATTAATAAAAATTGTAAAACTTTATCTTTTAATATAGTATATCCACTTTGGCTTTGTTTTTTGCCTTACATTTTTAGATGTTTGTTTAGGAGTTCTTTTATGCCTTCAGGCTTTTCACAGCTTGGAATAATCCTTTGTGTGTAACAGAGGATGAGAGTCAAATTATTGTTTGGTCCTAGGAAAAAATATGCCTGGTAAAATCATGACTTTCTCATTTGGTGTTAGTTCAACACAGGAAATCAGGATTTGCTGATTCCAGCCCACAGCTCATTTTTAATTCAGTTCAAAGTAAGATCTATTCCATGGCTTGATCTCCATCCTTTTCTAACGATTGTGCTGGTGCTGTGCTACAAAGACTTAAAACTTGTGCTGAAGATGTTTCAGAGGTATTTGTTGGGTTGTGCAAGGCTGTCCAGGGAATGTGTGAGAACAGGGGACTGATGGGGCAGCTCAAAACATGAAGATGAAAGTAAACAGAATTAGAATTAGACAAAAAAGGAATCCATTGTTGGATGGTCTGAAGGAAAAGGGAAGTGTTTGAAGGCACAGGTGATGAGAAACTATAGAGATTCTTTCCCAGCTCCTGTGGATTAGCTATGGGATGATTTTATGGAAAAAAAAATTGCAGTAATCTGTTGTAGACATCTGATGCCTTTCTAACACTGATTGTCCAAACATGGCAAGGATGGTATCAGGCACTTTAGAAGGGTTAGAGAGATCCTTTTGTGCACAATACTCATGATTTAAAAGGATATGTGCTTTTTTTCAGTCAGATGATTTCTGCTTACAAACCTGCATTGAATAAGGAATGATGAAATGTAGGAGATACATCTGTTCTGTCCTGCTTTGTTTTCACTTGAGACTGTTAAAGTTATGTTTATTGTATTCTTACCCTGTGTCTTGAGAACGAAGGCATAAATTGAGCTGACTGTATTATCCTTCAAAATGCTGTGAAAGGAGATGCAAAATAAATGCAGGTGTCATTGGCAGAGCAAGAGATATTAGAGATGAAAAGCTGGCGTCTTTTGTACAGTGCTGAATGCCATGGAAATAATCAGTTTCCTGATAAAGTTTATAAGCAAGAAAGGAAATTAAACACAACACCTATTCAATGTGACGGACCTTTCTTAAAGTCACAGGTTCTGCATCAGTTGGAAGGAGATATTTAGTAAAATAAAGTAGTAAACAAGTAGCACAGAGGTCTAAAGAGGGTGAATTTGTTTCATTTTGGGTGAGAAGAAGAATCTCAGGCAGACAGATAAAATGATATATGTTGCCTTGAGCTCTTTAATTCAGTCCTGCTGTGGTAGGTTGAGTGTGCTTTGCTGTTATTAGCATATGCCAGTTATTTCATTAACTGACCTTGCTAAATGCCTGGAGACATCCTGTGACACTTAATGAAGTCAAACATGGCAAACCTTCCTTATAGCTGTATAAAACAAGTGTAGTTAAGAAAGATATTTGCATACTATAATTGTTGGAGAACATTAGAACAAAGCCTTTGAAAGCACAGACCCTACTGGTTATTGGTCTGGGGATGTGAATGGCAGCTCTGAAGCTGAAAGACTGTGTAGCTTTATGAAAAGTGAGTGAAAAATAAATGTAGTTGGTTTTATAGTCTTCTGCATATATAACATTCAGCTTTGTTTAATACTAATATTTTTCATCTGCCATTTGTGGATTTAGTTGACTGAGTTCTGTGAATATTAGTGTACCATGCATTTAAATCAACTTTAAAAATCTAAGCTTTTATTTGCTATTCAGCTTTTTAGGTTAAAGTCCAGAAAGAACATGAGGGTCACTTCCAGACTGGGTTGTTTCAGCCTTCCATCATTCCAAGGCAGCTCAAATAAAACTTCCTGTGGTTTACCTAAGAACCTGCTAATTGATGTCCTTGCATTGTTGACAGGTGGGGTTTACAGAGTAGAAGCAGAACAGAAGCAGAGTGCACACACACGCAGCTTACTGACCATGCACTCACTGCAGAGGAACTCTAAAGAGATTTATTTTATTTTTTTCCCCTGTTGGCAAATTTTAATAATGTTCTGCTAGAGCAGAAATGAGCATATAGAATTAGCAGAAGTCCCTAGAGCCTAAAGAATACTATTTGAAGACTAACTAGTTTATCTTCCTTGCATAGTGGCTTTCTGTACATAGAATTTTCAGGAATGGGATGGCAATGGTAGTACTTACATAGGGGAGATGCTGAGGAGCAACTGAGTCAGAGAGGGAAGAGCAAATGTGCACACAGAACTGCAAAATGTTGTCACCATATTAGGGTGTTCTCACCACAGCTGTTTGGTTAACACAAGAGGGAATGGAATCCCTGGGAAGACGGGTGAACAGTTTTGATATTGGTATTTCTTCCCTGTGGTCACAAGAATGATTAAATTCAGCAATACACTAATGGGCTCCAAAATAGAATAGAATGGAACTGGAAGTTAGAAATTTGGGCTGGTTTGGGATGAATTAGGAAATTTTCTCCATTCCTTCAATTTGGCTCAGTTGGGAAGGAGTTAGATTTTACTTGGAGTCAATCCTCACTTCTTGCTCAAGATTCCTTAGTCAATTCACTTGGGGAAGTTCACACCAATAAAAAGAGTACAAAACATTATTTGCTCCCTGAATCTGAAGCCATGAAGGGTCAGGCAGTTGGAACTGGACAATTATTGGATGTCCCTTCCAGCTGAACTGTTCTACTCCCTCTCTGTGAAGGTCAGCAGGGATGTAGGCGTTGAACATGGACCCTGCTGGCCTCCTGTATAGGTGCTTCTCCCAAATATCAGTGATCTTTGATGAGTGATTGAACTACAGCTCATATAGAAGGGTGTGGCACTACTTGGAATACACAGATTTGCATAGAAAACCCCAAAGCAAAACAATTTGGTGCAAGATCATTGTTCAGGGAATACAACCTTCCTAATACAGCATTCTGCACAAGCTTAGTTTATGTATCTGAATTCATATTTGAAGGGAATACCTCATTTTGAAAAAGCCTTGAAGAAACTGAGTGGGTGATATGAAAAGGATAAGGTACTGACAACTCTTCTCATTGTTAGGAGAAGGATTTAAGGATTTTAGCTGGGACAGATTCCTCTTACAAATTCCATGTAGAAAACTGCACCAAATAGAGCTGTTGGATAACATGTGGAATAATGTTTTCCTCCATTTTGCTTTCTCTGACTTCTTGCCTTTGCAGAAAGGAGAATTGTCACCAAAAAAGTATCTTGTAGCAAACTTCATGTTTAGCCTAGAAGTGTTACTTTAAAAATATATATACAAATTAACATAACAGTTAAGAATGGCAGAGCCTACTTAGTTCTGCTGAACTCCTAGAGAATTCTCTCACAGAGAATTTATACTGGGTGCTACATTTCCCCAAACAAGGATAATGTCTGTGTCTCAGTGTTTACAGTCTTGCTGCTGCTCTACATCAGTGCCTTGCAGTTCAAAGTGCATTGTTCACGTTTGCACGTTTCTTCCAATAAATTTGCTTTTTGTGATTGAATTGTTGAGCAGTTCTTAAGAAATTTCTGTGTCAGGCCATCTCTTAATTCACTGCCAACTACCCACTGACAAAGTGGTTCATCTCCATTTGCATTATTGTTTCCTACATATTTTCTGACCTGTTCCTTTATGGTTGGCTGCTTATCTGCTGTGACTGAATCTTGTATCGTTTCTCAGCAATCCTCAGTTCTCTCCCAGCCTCTTCATTCTTCAAGAAAATTTACAGCAGTACTGAATAAAATGATGTCAACTTAGGTCATGCTCTTTCTTTCATGTTACTATTTTTATTCTAGTCCTCTGATCCTTTATGGATTGCTTTTATAGGATCTGTTTTGAAAAAAACCTAATACCTTTTCTAGTCTTATTTTCTCATTTTTGACTCTAGCAGTAAACCCTTTGTGGTTTACTCGTACATTTTCTAAGGCAGAAGAATTTGAATACAATAAAACTTGAACTACTTGTTGCATTCTCCTGCCATCTCCCACCCACCAAAACGTTACTTTGCTACTCCTTCACTTCTCACTTCTTTGTTCCCTGTAATCTGCCTGTATTCACATGTCTATGTTTTAAAGATACCTTCTGCATTCAGATCCTGCCCTTTTGTACACAGCCTTTCAAAATGAAATATTTGTTTCTATCTGTACTGCGAAATGTTTCTGTGTAAGTCATTGTTTCCTTTCTTTTTAACCTGTAACCACCTCTCTGATAATCAGGTTTTATATTCTGCAAAGCATAAATGTAAATTCATCTTCCTCATTTGTCATCCTACCATGTCTCTTGTGTCTCTCCTGTCTCTCTGTAGGTTACTCTGCGGGTTTTTTTCCTTCATGCCAGAATTTCATCCACTGTTACCCCTCAGCACAGTCCTGCAGCTCTTCTTTGTGCCTCCACATGTAATGCACTTGCTGAACTCAATCACAGAGTTGTTGTTGCAGCTGATGTCAGCATAGCGCTTGGGATCCAAAAAGGCCTTCTGAGTTTTGTTTGGAATCTGAGGCAAAATTTAAAGTAAACCTGTCCTTATGTTTAATGTTTTCTTGACATTATTTGTTGCTAGCCTTTTTTTGGGAAGTTATTTAGCAAATAAACTTCAATTTGCCAAATGTCACTTCTGTCCATTGTGATTGAACTCTGGCAAATATTTGTTCAGTTTGCAGCTTTGCTCCTGCCAGAGACTGATGGAACTTTTCTGGTGCAAAGATGAAACTTCTGGTATGCTCATATGTTCTCAGACAAGTTACAGGTTGTCAGCTGAGGCATGTTAACCCACCCCATATGCATGCTACCTGCTCAGTGCCAAGACAAAATAGATTGAATTTTCTGAAAGCATCAGGGAAAGGCTGTGATAATGAATCTGAGCATTTTCACCAGCAACAGCTTAGCCTCTTATCAGCTTTGAAGGTAACCAGCAGATCTCCAAGCCTGGGGTGGTGATCTCGCTGTTTGCCTTCCTTCCTCCTCAGGATCCTGAACCGAGCAGTCCCATGGCCTTTTTGGCAGCATCTCCTTCAGCCAACAACACCAAATGTGTCCTGACTCTTGTCATGTGTCTGACCATAACCAGACCAGTCATCTCAAAGGGGTATTTTATAGCCATCCCTCTACCACCTCTAACTATCACTGTTTTATATATACGCGTATATATATGTGCTTTTGGCTGTGTCACAGGGGATGTATCTGGAAAGAAGTACAGACTTCATCTAAACTCAAATATTTCTTTGAATGTTTTATTGTTTAAAATGGCTTGTATATCAACATTTTTCTGCACACTATTCACATCTGAATTCCTCAATATATCAAGCTTTAAAAAGAATCCCTCTGGAGCAGTGCTTGTTGGTGTGTTTGGCGTTCGTTCATGAAGACAGTCCCCAGATTTAATGAATTCATATTAATGGAGCACAAAAATGTGGATTAAAATTAGAAAATCCTCACCTTGCAGAGAATTTCATTAGTGCTCTTTGTCAGTGGTGGGTATGTTATTGTCAGACAAGTTCAATATCATACTGGAGATACTGCAGCAGCTGGCAGCTACTGGTGCAGCAAGTTGTTACCAGAGTACTGTGTTTCCATGTGTCTGTATTCAAATATATCATACTTTGAAGACTGAACTATTACTGCCCTTGAGCAAAGATATACGTATGATTAGCCTGTGCTAATAAAACCTTACTTATCACAAACCCACAGCTTGCAGCAGAGGTTACTGAAATGCACAAATACAGAATGATAGCACAGGTCTTGAAAGTACAGACACAGCATGATACGGCAGGTATCAGAGGTATAAATAACTCATCAATGGTCATTAAATTAGTGTGACCTTGAGAGATGTTAAAATCAGTTTTAGGGATAGCAGAGATACCATTAAAATACAGAGCTGTATACAGTAAATTCACACATAATATGGGATTGTGAACCCATGACAAGGGAGGCAGTAGGTGCTGTGTTAAAAATAATGCTAAACCTGACCCCATGCACACCCAGGAGTGAGGTGGAATAGATGATGAACATCATACTCCTGACAGAGGATGTGGGATGCTGATAAATTGTTGTCCCTCTTTCTCCTTGAAGTAACCCAGCCCCATAAGTTGTGAACCTAGGAGGGTACAGAAAGAAAAGCAAAGAAAGAAGAGGACTGTAGAAACCTAGAGTGAGCAGAGAAATATCAGAGAAAAAGATATACATTAGAAAGTTTGTAAATCCTAGGTTTAACTCTCTTTATTAGAAACAAGTTGTGTGACTAATAACAGTCATCAGTTCAAGTAATAAGACTTTAATTAGACTTCTAATAGATTCCTGCCTTCACTTAGAAGCATGTTCCTTTAGCTTACATAAATGGCACGGATTGTTTGGTGTGACACCACGTGCCCCTGAGGCTTGGAGGTTAAATTTGGAAGCAGCAGGGCACGATAAAGATGTCAGTTGTCACAGTGGTTCTTTAGCCCAAGCTCTGTAAAAGTTTTTAGACACTTCTTTCCAACAGTATCTCTGAGAGCTGGCTCTCTTTCACAGTAATTTTCCCCAGGGTGAACAAAGGAAGAAGTGAAGAATTTCTTTCAGTCTTTTGTACTGAAGGATGGGATCTTGTTATGGCAGTCCCTCACTGGGGAGAGCATGAGTCTGCTGAACTTTTCTCATTAAAGCAAGGTGATCAGTTTGGTTATGATGCTGCACCCCCAGGAGAATTTATTCAAGTGGCTTGGATTAGGTCTGGATAAACAGATACGACTGGATTTTGAACAGGATTGCATTCACAATAAATAAACTAATTCCTGTTAGGCTCCTGTAGTGGCAGATACTATTTTGACAAGCTTAGTGTTAGTAAAAAACAAGCTATCAAAAGATCCATATGAATTACAGTTTCAGGGGGACACTGTGTTACTGACAGACAACTGGCATTTAGGATTTTGGCCTAAAATATTACTTAAGATTGATGTTCTAATCCAAAATGAGAAGTGCTGAATTAGGATTAGCTGAATTCCTTCCATCCCACAGTGATTACCCTGCCATTCACGTGGACATTGCCTGGTGTAGGACTTTGTGCTGGGTAAAGGCAAGCAAACAGTTTGTTGATAATGAAAGGTCTGCCTACAGAGGTGCAAAATCCAGGCTGCTCCTTCAGTCAAGTGATGCAGTTTTTTGTATCTGGTAGGGAACTGGCTTTTAAATAGTAGAAACTCTAGTTCTACCTGGCTTCTAAGTCAGTGTGATTTAGGTAACTTCCTAAGTAACTATTTTAAAAGAGGATGAATCACTGCGAAATGATTTATTCATCATCTCTTCTAACCCCGCTCAACACAGGGCACACTTCAAACTCAGCAGCTTTCTCAGCCCCTCATCTGTGAGTCTTTAAGCATCTCCAAACACAGCCATTTCACAGCCTGACTGAAATCCAGGTTCTGACTGCCCCCACTCCTCTCAGCCCCCTACTTTGTGGCCTTTCCATGGATTTCCTGCAGCATTTCAATGCCTGTCTTGTTCCAGGGAGCCCTAGGGTGGACTTATTTCTACACATGAGGCTTTATGAGTGCAGCAGAGCCAAAGGAACATTTTTGCTCAGCCTACTGCTTTGTTCAGCAGCCTTATTAATGCAACCCAGTGTGCAGGTGACCTTCATTGTCTCAAGGACACAATTCTGAGGCACTTTTAACTTGGCCACCATAGAAGAATTTCTTGTCAGTAATACAATCTCACTGCTGATGTATTTTTACACTTAGTTATCTCAATAACCATTTTTTCTCTGGCTAAAAAGAAATACTTCAGTGGACTAGGGAATTAAAAAGCAGGTGCATTGAATTCTATTTACTTCAGAAAGGAGAGTTTTGATCAGAATCGCCTTTATCAGGTGCTTGAACAGCATTTTTCCCATTACTTACAAACTAATTCATAAAATTGTCTTTCCTGTAAATGGTGTAATGCAAACATAATATAACTAAAATCACTGAAGGTTTTCAAAATAGCTTTAATGTTAGATACGTAAAAATGCAAATTCAGTAATTTTTGCAGGAAGAGATATATGTCTCAAATTAAAATCCATGTTGCAATACGAAATAATTGAACAAGGGATTAGAAGCACTTAAAAATATAACCCTTTTACTTTTTTTTCCCTCCATTTTGATTTTTGTGATCAGCCAGGTAGTAGAATAATGTCATATAAGAGGAACACTTTGCTGACAAGATGCTCTTACTTTTTTAAGAATATTATGCAGTAGAGATGAAAGCTGAATACGTTTTATGTGTTTCAGGGGGATAGTATGGGTGACAAGTAAGTGTTTAGTTGGATAAAATCATAGCTACACATTGGGCAGATCATCTACTTGGTATGGCCATGACTTCCTTTGGAATAGAACAAAGGTATGGTTTGAGATGGACAGCAAGAAAAAATAGCATAAATTGCTCAGCAGATTTCTGTAAACGTGGATTTTATTTAAACTAGAAGCCAAAATGTTGTTTGTTGTTTTTAAAAGCAGAAACAATCTCTTGTGCTAGTTTATAAAATTCTATACTTTTTCTGTAACCCTGGCAGCATGTAAATTAAGAAAAAATAGTGGCTTTGTAAGTGGCTGAAGATTAAGTTTTTTCTTCAGTATTAACCTGGAAAGATTCAGTGAATTTATTTGTTTAATTTATATTTCAAATAAAAGCTTTAGCTGAAATGCTACTTCTTCTGTCCCTTAAGCAAATGTCCCCGGTTTAATTTGGGAGGATAACCACTTGCCTTGTAAAGTTTGTGCTGTATGATTTTCCTATCCCGTAATTTCTCAGCATATAACATTTGAGCACAAAAAATACTTTCCAAGAATTGATGTGATTAAATTTGTACCAGCCTGGAAAGAATCATAAATTGTATGTAAATGAAGCCTCTGGTAGATATATATATATATATATATATATATATATATAAATATTGTATTTAAGTATAATACCTAAATAAGGAGGAACCTGTAATGTTCAATAGATTCTGTGGTAGCATCAATCCATTTATGCCCCTTTTGTCATCTGTGGAATATGTATATTTGAATTCAGAGAGTTGTGCTGGCAAAAGGAGATTTACTGTGTTTCAGTGTCAGCTGGAAAACTTTGGGATAGTGGAGCTATGGTGTGAAGGACAAATACAAATTGACTAAAGGAGAAGAAAGATGGGGAAATTGATTTAAAAATCTCCAGGACCCTACAAAGCTAAGAAAGTAGGCAAAAATAAGCATATTTCTTTCCTCAGGTGCTGTATCTTTCTGCTGTTTTGATTTTTTCATATGTGCAATTCTTGGAGTTTACTTTACCCTTGGTAATTCTTCCAGAGATTCTTGTTACTGGAATAGAGCCCTATAAAGTTTGGTCATTAAAGCCAAACTGCAACAGGCCATGTAACATTTCTCTCTTAGGAGAACTGCACTGATAAATCAGGAAAGGGCAAAATAAGCATTGGTAACAAAGCAGTCCTCAGAAAATACATAGCAATTTTCTGTTCATTTCTTTAATCTTTCCAGTTTTTAAATAATACCTGTAAGACCCAATGATGATTAATATTCAGGCCCATTTCTGATGTTTGTTGCAATTTGAATAGTAATTTGAGTAACTTGGTCTCATGGAAAATCTTTGGAAGAAAGAACATCAGTCATACCAGCAGAGAGGAAACAGAATAAAAATAAATAAAAGTCTTCTGGAATAAATTTTGGACTTTTTTGGAACAGACTGGCTCTGTCCTTGAAGAGCATAGCAAATGAAATCTGTGAAGACAAATTGTTGTGAGAGTTGATAGATGCAGCATCACTGGGAAAGACAGAACATGTTTCTGCCAGGCATGTTTGGGAAGAGAGACTTGAATATTTTCATTAATCTTGTCATAGGTTATTGCTGCTAACTTCCACAACAAAGATAGATTTTCCTTTGTAGTAGTGAATGAATATTCTTCCTGAAGAAGGCTCTGACAATCTACCTTTTTCACATTCAGTTGGTATTTTTACGCCTCTCCTTCTTGCTAGAATTAAGGAACTCATTACGTAATAGAATTGGAGTAACTTTTAAAAAATGCTGCACCATTGTATGTCACATCCAAATCACTCTTAATCACATCAGATTGTTTTCTCTTTCAGATACAGAAATGTATCCCTATTCAAGGCTCAGCTTATTCAATAATGAGGTCCACATGCACAGTGGTGGCTTGTGCTGGATTATTAAGGTCAAAATGCCAGTTCTTCAGAACTGAGAAATCTCTGGTGAAATTTCCTTCTCATTTCAGATTTCAAGAGCTCTATCTCACTCTGTGCACTTTGTATTTATATCTTTGAAAACTGGAATGAGCTAGTAACTGCTAGCACCATTCTGGTGGGGAAAAAAAAAAAAAACCAAAGAGGAAAAGAGAAGGTTTGAGATTGATCCTGGGATTGATCAGGAGTTATTTATGGTCACTCTGAAAGTTTGAGAGTACCAAGATTCAGAAACAATGCTTACTAACCACAAAGAGCTGCAGCAGTGTCTGGGAGACACAGGAGTGAAGTCTCTTTTCAAAGACGCACCAGGCTTCAGCCTGGGGTTCATGGTTCCAAAAACAGGTCACCAGGTGGATGGTCTCAGAAATAATTGTTTCTTTCATGTGACTGGGCTTGTGTCATATCTGTGTTAGACTGAGCAGCATAAATTGACATTTTAAAAGCCTATCTTTAGTTCTTATTTTTTGAGCATGGCATCCATTTATTTCTCTGTGAGCAAATATTCATAGCTGTGAACAAATTCTTTTCATAATCAAGGGGAAAAAAGACTCTTGAGACTCTTCCTCTTCAGCACCAGGAAGAAAAATGTTTTCAAAATAGCTATAAACAGGAGTTGCAAGTGTCTTCAGCTGTTCACTCCCTGTTGCTTTGCAGCCGGCTTTTCATCACTGTCTGTGAGCCCGGGGTACGTACATTGCTGCAGGGACTCTCTTTTCCTCATCAGTTCTCAGCAGTCCAGGATTAAACATATCTGATTGCTTAATATGTATCCATTAAGGCAGTAATGAGTAATTGCTGCGACGGTTTCCTTCAGTGACTAAGAGGCTGACATTTTTCTGATGTCTTTCCTTTTGAGATCTTAACTTAATTGAGCTCTAAATGAAAAGCTTCATTCTGAATCTCTGAAGCTGGTGGTATTTTTGTCACAACCTCGGGGGTAAAGGCATGAGGCCCCATGGGCACAATTTGGGAATTCCTTATCTGCGTATCTGGTACTCCTGAGGCACCATTGTGAATAGGATTAAAATCTGAACAGAATTGCAGTCACAAAATCAATGCTATGCCCTCTGCAGCTGAGAGTAATTTTTTGAACAATGGGAGTTGTTTTATGCTATGAAAGGGTTAAGGATCTCTGCCTGAAGGGGAATGAGTAATAACTGCTGGAAAAAATAGGCCCAGATCTGTACACATCCTCAGTCCTCAGGAAGTCACCTTATTATATTTCCAAGTGTACACATTTGGATGCATGGATTTCATATATACATTTAATGCAGTGAAATGAATGAAAACACTTCGAGTTTAAGTGGAGCAGGTGGCTTGGTAGTGCAGAATCAGACCAACAAGAGAGGAGAGAGAAGGGAAGAGGCAGATGTGCAGCAAAGTGCAGACCCAGGTTATTTCTGCTGCAGACATGTACTTTCTAACAGACAGTGAGCAGGATTTTTGCTGAAGGAGTTCACCAAGGTTTTACATTGTCTGGCTTTGATTAAATGAGATACAAAGGAGAGGAGAAGACTTAATGTAGGTAAGTAAAAGAAGTAGACCAATAACTGATGCCTTTCTTCACTAGCGCAATTGATTAAAAATCCCAACTTGAACGACATCACAATTTCAAATTATCATGTTTCCTCCCTACATTTTCATTTCTAAGTTGAAGAAAACTTAAGCTTCATAATCCTAAGTGTGGAAGACCTGCTCCTAATTGAATTTTTGGTAAGCATTAGAGACATAAATGTAAACAAAAATGGTTATTTGGACAGCTTCATTTTGAAAACATAAAGCACATATATCCAACAATACTGACTTTGCCAATAATTTTTCAGTTCTTCCTCTTGCAAATTAAATAATTTTCATAGCAAACCCTCTGAGGCTCTTTGAGGGTTTGTTTTAGCAAATGGCATACTGGGGAAGGAATTTCTTGTAAGTTTACTGGTGCTGGATCTGAAACAGTCCGTCGCTAAAGAGCCTGAAGATGTGCTGTGATGTCCTGGTCCCTGAACATCAGTAGATCAATAAAAAGGAGAGGTGGAGCAGCAGTTCTGTACTCCTGACTGTGAAATACAGGGTTATTTGGCTTATGACCCTATATTAACTGCTGTGATCTCCCTTGAGGTCACAGCTGCTGGTTTGGGAGCCACTGAATGAGAACAAAGTGTTGGCCAGGAGGTGCAGGAATGAGGCTTGGCAGCAGCAGAGTTGCCTCCCAACAAGAACAATTCCCACACTGCTCTGGACTGCTGGCTCCCTGGAGCAAGGAAAGGGTTTGCTCTTGGCCTGCTTTGCTCTAAGTGAAAAAGGGCCATGAAGACGCACCTGAGAGTCTCTTGTCAGCCTGTGTTTGACATCACTTCAGGTAAAAGGATAAACTAAAATAGCTCTACCCAGGTACGCCACATTTCCTTCTGTACGAGGTCAATGGACAGCAGAGTGTCTTGGGTTTGCTGATGTTCCTTATTGCATAACTATTGTTAAAATTACTTCTTACTAAGCCTGTGTTTTCTCCTAATAAAACTGTGTTTATGGCACTCTGAGTAAAGCTTTAGGTGTTGAACCCTCCTGCAGTTCTGATTTCTGTTCTTGGGCACACTCAGCTGTCAGCCTCTGATAGATGATCCCTAATCAGCTGCTGGCTACAGCAGCTGAGGATCATAATTTTGCCGAGGAGGAAAATAAAGCCCAGTTAAAATGTGTATTTGTGGGGTTATGAGTAGTGACAAGGTTTCTCCACCAGGGTTCCATGCAAGGAAGGAAAACTGCAGTCCCTTCAGTTATTTTAGGAAATTGTCCCTGTGGGTGCTGAACAGTCAGTAATGAAAGTACTCCATATATTAAAAGTACATATATATATATATATATATATATATATATTTTTTTTTTTTTAGTTTATATTCCTGGACTTTAATTTGATTTTTCTAATACTTCAGAAGTTCCTTACAACAGGAGCATCTGAGATGTTTTTCTTTTAAAATAATTTTTCCTAATATTCAAAGACAAATGTTTCTATTTGCTGAATAGAGGAGGTATTTTACCATGTTACACATTAACACAATTTGGGATGGGAGGTTGTTCTGAAGGTCATCTCAGATGTTCTATGGTAGTTATAAATTTTGTTTTCAATGTTTGTTGGATCATTGGTTACCATGAGAAAATAAAAATTAACCTATGGATTGGCTGTAAAGAGGAAATTCACTTCCAGCTGGTACCGTAGCTGTGATTTTCTTTTCTTTCCCAAATCAATTAATGTTTGTAAATCAATATGCTGCTTCTGGTGTTGAATGTAACGTATATTCTGTGCTATGGTGTCAGTGCTTATCTTTCATCTGGCAGTGAATCAGTGGGAGCTGTGCTAGAGTAAGAACACAACTTTATAGAAATGATGTGGAAAGTGTTGGTACTTTGCTGAGTGTTACTTTGAAACACAGAAATTTCACAGGAAAATAAAAATATCACCCTGCTTACTCAGCCCAAATCATCTTGCTGGTGCTGACTTCCTCCTTTCTTCACTCTTTGATCATCTTCAGAACACTTGATCTCTGACACTGCCATTAGTCCAGGACTACTCCAGGATGCTGCCTACCCCCAGTGCCTGCTGAGGAGTGGGAAGGAGATTTGGTGATGGAACCACTGGCATCTACTTGTGCTGCCCAAGCCACTGGAGTGGGCATGGCCTGTGTTGAGGTCACTCCTGGCTCCTGGCTAAGCTTCCATGAGGGAGCACCTGAGCCTGTATTAGTAGCTACCTATTTGTAGTGTGAGGGTAGGAGTTGAGGACTGCACTGAGGTTCAGGATGAATGGATGAATGCACAGCACTGTAATATTGCTTTTGTCCAGTTGTTTATGAACTAAAATCAAATTGAGTTATTAATGGATGATAATGATGAACATATCTTCTAGCATCTATAAGGTTACAAACTTCCATACTTGGACAATTAGATATTTTAATACCAGCCAACATAAGGATTCCTGACCATTTGAGGTGGGCTGTCAGCTCTCATCATATGCAAATATCTCTGTACATCTTATTCCAGAATGCCCATGTAAGTAAGAAATTCTAGCTCAGAATGAATGTAGAAAATCCTGTTTTGTGAATTTACCATCTCATGCTTAATCTTTGATTATTAAAACTTATTTCTACATTTGACTGGTCAGGCTTGCATTAAAAGAAATATCTGTAATGTTGTTTGGTCAACAAAATAATGCAGCCTAGGAAGGAATTTTAGAAAGATGGGAAGATAATGTGTTGAAATAGAAAGTTAAGAGTGAGAAGGCATCGAAGTATTGAAGGTATTGACAGGTATTGACAGGTACTGAAGTATTGAAAGGTATTGACAAGGCAGACTGTTAATGAGAAGAGAGAGCATTTTAGTAGATCATTGAAAGAGCAATGCAAAACTGAAGGAATGTGAAATTAATTGTATGTTACTGTATTCCATATGTCTGAACAATCTGAATTGGCTTCATTTCTTCATATTCCATGGTTCCATTCAGGAGTTTGTGTACGTCTATTAGGGACATCACAGTTCTGCCTCAAGGAGGGGAAATAGTCCTATCCTAAATATTGGTTTGCTGTAATGTTTGCCAAATCGTGACTATTGCCTAGTGAGTAATGTCTCGTGACTGCCTCTCCCTCTTCAGAGGCTGGACTGTGACTGACTCCCATAGAAACTCCTACTCCACAGATAAATGTTTAATTATTATTTGGGATTGTTTAGAATCCCCAGATGAAAGGCGCGGGAAGTGAAGAGCGGCAACACGCTGTAGAATGCCATTAATTTACAGTAATTGACATATCCAGTGCAATCACTGAATTTTATGAAGCAGTCAATAAGGAGCAAATCGTGCTTATTTGCAGTCACAAGGCTTAGACTGGCTCTCTTGTGCAGCAGCTGTGATTCCTTTCCTCTGTACAGGGAGTGGAACGTGGTTTCCTGGGACAGGGAAAGGGTCAGACAGTATCACAGTGACTTTTTCTCAAGGAGTTATGTGAGGAGCATCAGAAGTATGCAAAACATTGCCTGTGAGACTTCTCTTTGATTGCTTCATATTTTCTTGCTTGTGTTTGGAGAAGGCATTAACTAATTTAATGCAGTGGAATAAAATGAACCGTTAGAAGGCTGAGTAAGACTGTGGTCAGCTTGTGTTTCTGCCTCTTGGCACTGAACTGTCCCTACAAATATTGTAGGGGAAAACTGGACCCCAATCTGAAGTTGGGCATAAAGAGGAGTAGAAGCATTTCTTCCTTTTGTAAATGTGTTGTAATAAATTAGAAGTAGGAAACATTTGTTTCCATGGTTTTCCATAGGTAATTGCTTAGTTATATGTTTCCTTTTCATTTCAGAGGTTTTCTCTGGATCTTAGATGTAATTGTCAATTCCATTTCTGTTTGGAAGACCTTACAGTATTTTACTCTCTGATCATAATAAAGAGGATGTATAAGCTCTTCTTAATTATGAAATAAATCCCAGACAGCAATAGAGACTAATAGTTCAGTACTCTGAGTTGATAAATTGCTCTTTGCAATCTTTATATCAACTATTTTCTATTGCAGCCTGGGGTTTTATGAGCAGAGCTGTACACATGATAACATCTCTAACATGGTTTATTTAAATCCAGCAAGCCACAGTGATGAAAACAGAGCCCAGCCTGGATTAGTCAATCTGGTGTAACTGAACAGTACATCACTATTAAGGTTCATAATGGGTTTTGTGAACTCAGTAGCTTCTCATCTAAATGAGGTTTTATGGGATTTATATGTCTTTAATGTTAACTGTTCAAGATTTGTAGATGTTAAAATCAAATTTAAGTGCTGGGCTCAAATGATTTCAGATGTTACAGTGTTGTTATTGGCTCTTCCCATATGTCATCAAAAGAGACAAGCACAGTAATAAATACCTCATGTTTTGCAATATGCAAATAGTTAGAAAGTAGAGATTTTTTTGACTTTCCTATTTTTTGAACGGTAGATGGGTTGATAACTGAGGTTATCATGAATACAGAAACAAAATAATACACAGCGATTGGTGGAACAAGGAGGGAATAAACACACTAAAGGGGGAAAGTACATGCCCTGTCACCCCATCTGAAACACTACAGTCATGCACTAACAGGAGTGCTTTGCTGCACTAAACACTGTTGACTCAAAGCATATTTGTCTGGTTAAATTAACATGTAATGGTACCTGAGCAATCTCAGAATATGCATCAAAAGACCTGTTTCTGGTGCTGGAGTAGCAAGCCCTTTATTCCATGCTCCACCTTGAGCCCAAACACTGCAGCACCCGTGTGAAGGGCCAGGGAGGCCTCTGAGCAGCCCCCTGGCCGAGCTGTGTCCAAGGAATGCCCAGCACAGCTCAAAAAGAGGATGCTGCAATGCAGGGCCCTTAGAGCAGCGTGGGGAGGGGGCTCTGGGGACCGTGGTTTGTTCTGTGAATGCTGAAGAGGCTGATTTGTATTATTTTGATCACGATTACAACAACTGAAATGTTTGCAACTTTCTCTTGAGTATCAGGGCACCAGAAAGCTGGGAGAGCCCCAGACTTTCCATGAGATGCCATGTGAGGCTTGGGGCCCTCAGAGAGCCAAGGTGCTCTGAAGGGATCAGCTTATGAATGGCTGTGCTGGCTGCAGGACCAGAATCATAACACAGGGATGAAAAATTGATGTGTTATCAATTTTTTTTTAAAAGTAAAACTTCAAATGAAATGCACTGAATGAAAGTCATTAGTACATATCAATGGTGAGCTGTGCTGCTGTATCATGAGGTTTAAGTGCCAAGTCTCTACACTGAATATTATTTGAGGAAATTTTTCCCAATCATTCAAGTCAATCATCTTTTATAGATGACTTGAATGCAATCTGATCAAGCCACAGAGTAGATTTATTGTTAGAAATAAACTTCTGGCTTGTGATTGAGATGAAGCATTTAGAACCTTCAGTCTGTGTTGTTTATTCAGCTAAAGCCAAAATGTGAACCAGAGCCACTCACTGTTCTGGGTCACAGCCTTTCTTCTCCTTAATACTGTTAAAATGATAACTGGAGAGTACTTTCAGTTAATGAGGTAATTACACCACCCTGGGTTTGACCTTGAAGTTTATTGCTCATTTAACAAGAAATGAGAAGCTGAGATATGTCTTTGTTGTTGGACAGATCTTGAAAATTTTGAACGTAAGAGCCAATCAAAGCAAAAAGATTATGGTGGTGAACTGGTCTCTGTAAATTTGCATATTAATAATGTAGCTGAGAAAATCCTGCACGACTCTGGCTAAGAGTGGTTGTCTGTCAGCTGCAGCACAGGGATCCACAGGCTGCATTTCACTGACAAGTCTTGATAGAAGAGATTTGCAAGCAGCAAAAGCAATTAGTTGTGCAAGGAAAGAACTAAGAAAACTTTAGTGCATAATGTATTCTCATTTGCTGAATGGTCCTGCTATATAATTAAAATCCCTCTCCCCTTTTAATCACAGCAACTTTAAACAAACAAATTTTAAAAAAAGCCCAGCTTTTCTTGTGAAATAAAAATTTTCCATTTATCTTCTTTTCTTGGAAAAATACATGCTTTGAATTCAAGGGCAAACATCCTTTGCCGCTGTAAAACTGAGTATTTTAAAACATAATTAAAATAATATCCTAATAATAGATAAAAAAGAATTAAGGTTTTAATAATTAACTGTAAGAACATTGGGACAAAATTTCCTCTTAGATGGCATATGTGGGAACAGTTGCTGTGGCTATTTGGTTTGGGTTTCTCTGTGGAGATTATAGGAGTTTTTATTCTCTGAAACTCCAGGGAATACAAGGAGCAGGTGGAACCAGCAGCCAAATTTGGCTTTGGGAAAAGAAAAATTAATCACACCCTTTTATCACTTCTAGTTGTGATGTGATGTAAAATATTCTGATATATTTTTCTGTAAATGTATCAAAAATATTACATTTGTGCTTTAAACACCCATCTGTTTAATTAAGTAGATATATTGGTTTGCATACTCTTCAGCAGAGAGATTTTCTGTAATTAATGCCATGGTGAGTTTTTCTGCTTGCTTAAATCAACTGTGTTAGCATGAACCACAGTATTACAGTCTGGTGAAATATGTTATCAGAGATATTGTGAGTCAGGAAATTTAGAATTTGGGATCTTTTACAGAACACATTGATATTTTGCATTATAGCTCCATTTTAAGCATAGATGTCCTTTTCTTTGCAGGAGATTGTAGGTTTGTGGGGAAGAAAAAATGTATTTATATAGTCTAACACACTTGTTAGCACAACTTCCCCCGTTGTTAATTCTGGTTATTGGAAGCTTGTTGCCCTAGGCCTCCTAGCAGAATATTTCTTTCTTAAATTCATCTGCTTCCTGAACTTATCTACTATGAATATTTTATAAATTGTGGTCCTGTTCACCGCTCAGTCACCCTTTTTTTTAAATTTTGTCAACTTTCTTGACCATTTTTCTAGCTATTTCCAATAAATCTTCCTCTGTATAGCAACAGCACAAACCAGGCAAAAATGTCCCTGGCTCACAGCTGGGCCTATTCTAATCTATATTCAGATCTAACTTCTAAATTATTTTGCTGATCCTGAGTCAATACCTGAGCAGAAACAAATTTGTGATAACAGCATTTCTTAGTGATGCCATTAAACCCAGGAGTTCCATTAAGTGGTGTAAAACAGGGAACAGCAGCAAGAAAATCCAGCTGAAAATAGTTGTGTGCTTTAATATTGCAGCCTCTGCCTTTAATGAAGATGCAGAGAGTATTTAGTCATTCTTGTGGGATTTTAGTCATCCCTGATTCAGTTAAACCATTTTGACAAAAAAATAATTAAGCTTCAGTGAATTAAGTACTGTTTTTTCCAGCACTCTGCAAAAGTTCTTTAATATTATGATTTCGTTCAGCAACTTGACAGCAAATAAATATTTCATATATTCAAATATAATTACAAATACTTAAGACTCAAAGATTCAGCATGACAGGACTTTTGATTTTGATCATGTAGCAATTGTTGCAAATGACTGTAGGGATGGAAATAAAAAGTCAGAGAAATAGAATTCCTACTCCTGTACTTTGACTGGAGTAGCTTTTGGGGTTTGTGATTGAAGAATTGTTTTCAGTTGTCCTGTCCTGTAGCTTTTACTTGGATGTAATTTCTTCCCAAAATCTGTATAAAGCAGTCTTTGGGAACAGTGAATGATAGTGTTTCCTGAGAATATGGATAGAGAAAGAAATGTTTTCTAATTACCTGGAAATTAAAAAAATGTCATCATCAGCTGCTCTAGTAATTGAGCAGATGATGCAAACATTTACACAAATATGTATCTTTTATTGTCTACAATGCTTAGTCTGCTGAAAATGTGACTGTTTTCCTTGAGGGATAATCACAACAATAAACCAAAACTCGTCAATAAAATTTTCAAACAGCTGTCGCTATCAAAGATGCAAAATCTGCCATGAGAAATGACAAATACACGAGGACCAGGATACCTGCTCTCCACAGAAAACAGAATAGCTCACTGGAGGTTATTTAATGTGATTTATCACACATAAGAAATTATTCAAATACGCTGCAGCTGATGGAACAAGCTCAGCATGGCAGAGAATGCTGGTTCCTGTCCTTCCCCTACAAGCATTGTAACGACTTAGAGTTTGTATCAGTGAGAACTGCAGCCTCAAAAGTTCTGAAATTTGTGCTATAATTTGTGTTCTAAAGTTTTATTGACATAAAACATCAACTCAGATATGTTTGGTTTGCTAATGACACATTCCCATTTTCATTAGATAAGCAGATTTTGGATCCAAGTGGATTTTTATCCTAGATCAAACAAAAGACATCAGCAGTTTTAATCCAGCTAGAAGGAAGATATTTTGAGTTAAAGAACAGTGTGATAGATGGGGATTTAATATCAATGTGTGTTGTGAGTTTCAGATCCTTCACTGCTCTAGAACCCCAGGTGGCCAAAGCCACTTTGGCTTGTGAGTGTTTGGACATTTGAAACTTCCAGAACCATTCCAGTGCCTTTGCAGTGTTTGTACTGGGGAGCTGGACTGAGCTATACTCACAGATAAGGTGCAAGCCTGATGAGTTGCAAAACCTGAGTTTTCAGCTATTTTAACAAGTTTCCTGGAATCAATGGGCCCACAGGATCAAGTTTGTTAGTATTGTTCTCTCACTTAGTAAGTCTTCAGTTCAAAAGATTCAGACTCAGAAGATTTTTTTGAGATACAAAAGATTTTGACTCACATGCCAGATCTTTGCTGCCTATGTGTTGTATGAAATTAGAATCAAGATGTACTTTTGATTGTTTTTTAAAGTTGTTTTTTAATTTAAAAATCAAATCTTACTTGGATAATTTTTCTTATAATGGTATCTGAAGTGTGGAACATTTCTTGAAAGTTTAGTTTAACTTTATTCCTTACACCCTCTTTATTGGCCTGAACAGCATCTTGGGTATGATTTTAAAACTGGGTGTAAATGTAAAATGTGTTGTTATGCTTCAGAAATTAGTTGAGCAAGCCTACTACTGTTATCAATATTACTAATTTACAACCTTGCTATTAAGACAACAGAAGTTTAAAAACATGCAAATGATGCATCTCAGAGGAAATCTCTGTCTCTGGTGTTGACTGGTATTTGCAAGCTGGCAGCTGGGAGCCAGGCATAGAATTTTGTTCATTGTTCCATGAATTACAAGCATGGATAGTGATAAATGCTTTTTGAAGCATTAATTTTCCTATAACATCCTAGGTGTTGGACAGGATTTTGAGCTAACTGCCTAATAAGGATTTTCTTCTCGATCACATTCACATATAGTTGGAAGAATTTTATAGGTAACATTCCTACTCCACTGGATAATTCTATATATCATGAAAAATTAGCCTTTATGATACAGAATACACAAAACTTTTTCATATAAAATCCTGACAGACACTGGCCAGGATTAGGCTATTGACATATCCAAAATGCCTTCAGTGATCTGGATGCTAAAGAGAGAGTGGAAGCAGTGCTTCGATATTCTTGTTTCAGTGTGTTCTCACGCATTTAATGTCATAATTCCTTGTACAAATTGCTGGTTTTAAGGAGAAGTGGTGTGATAAAGAAAATATTACATTTTGTCATTGCTTTCTCCATCTAAGCCTAGTTTTCAGTGTTCTGGTTTTAGTCCATATTCATTAGATGAATTAGATTAAGTAAATTCCTGGTTTGGTTTTTTTTGGGGGGGGGGGGGGGCTTGGGGGGGTCCAGTTGTTTTAGTCTTTTAACTGTTGCTTTTAACTTTCCCAAAGAATTGTGTTTGCCCAGATTGTTGCTGCCCCTGGCAGTGTAGATAACAGGCTTGTAAGCAAAGTGATTGCTGCTGCTGGAGTTGTGCTGCTGAGAATGTGAGCGTCCTTTTCAGTTCTGCTTATTTCTTGGAGCACTCCTGCTCTAACTGCTCACCAGGGCAAACCTGCAGTGTTCATCACAATAAAGAGGTGTTATCTGTTGGTATTCCTGGCCATCTCTGGAATAAACTAAATTCCAAATAAAGAGCCAGCAGACAATTGAAGACATCTGTTATCCTCTAATGATTGGCATCCTGACTTCCACTCTGTCACTCCAGAATGACAAAGGTTTCCTTTACCAGCACACACTTCCCCTGAACCCTATACCCAAAGTCCTTAATTCTGGCAGATGTGCTTCTGATACAGGACATGTCTCAAAAGCAAACAAATTATGTAGGGGTTTTTTACATATTTATGATCCACTCAGATTTCCCTGTTTGTTTTGTAAAACTTCTGCATAAGCTGGGACGTAATTTGTCTTTGTGCTTCAGCAGCATGCTTTCTTCAAATCTGGAATAAAGGAGATAAAATCTGGAATAAAGAACAGAAAATCAAGGGGTTTAGAACCTTAGAGTTTTCACTAAATTCTTTACATGCTGTTTCTGCATGTAAAGAAACCTGCTACTTCCACTGTTCTCCCTGAAAGTCCACAGCAAACCAAGTATCTGTAAGCTAAAATGATGCAAATATTTTTGTGGCTACTAAGAAAAGGGAAAATAGAGAACAAAACTGATTTTCCGGTTACTTGTTCATTTAGGGGTTTTTTTTTTAATGTATGCATTTCTGTCAGTCTTTACCAACAGTTTCCAGCAGGTGTATACCTGGAGCAAGCCCATCCATTCCACTCATCTCTGCTTGGCTTTAGTATCCCATTACAACAGGATCAAGCCTCTGTTGCAAATAAGAAGATAAGCACTTCTGAAATATAGTTTTAATTTATTTATCCCCACCAAAACAGGAGGTTATAGGCAATTTTATTTGTTCAACATGGGTTTCCATAGAAATTACTTAGTGAAAAAGAACAGATTAGAAACAACTGAGATTTTGTTCATAGATATTCCATGTATCTTATTATCTGCTCCTGTAATTCAGAAGAGCTAACTTATTTCAAGTGCTGCTATGTTTTTACTGACTAAATTGTAGAAAAGTATGCATCACCTATCAAAATAGTAATTTTTGTTGAGGCTACTCTGCTTTTTCAAATATTTGCTCTTCCATGAACACTGAAGAGAATGCAGTAAAAATGATTGCTAAGTTTTAAAATGAGCTGGATGCTTTTTTTCAGATAAAGCATTTTCCCTCATTGTGTAGGTATTGGGAAAAAAATCAGGTCAACTATATGTGTTTAAATATGAATTTGGGCACACATTATGAGATAGTTATTTGGAAAATGTTGTTCCTGCTAATGAATAATTCTATTAGCAGCCACAAAAAAATTTTGGAGAAAGACTCAAAATGTGGATAGATCATGTAAGAGAGTGGAATAGAAAATTACCAGAGATGCACTATTAAAAGTACTTTGCTTGAAGAGGGGAAATTAACCACCGACCTAGGAAGGCAGGTCAGGCTGAAACCACAGCAGTGTTTTATAGAGAGTGATGTTTTTAGTTTTTCATGATACATTTTTATGAGTCAAAGATTTTGCAGTAAAATAATAAAGAAACAGAACAGCCAGGCAGGAAAGGCACACATGCAGTGACATTAGACACAGTTCCTAATGGATTGGGGACTAAAATTATCCATAAAACCTTTTCTGCAAAACTCATACTTGTAAGTGCTTTTATGTTAAAGCTGAGGTGTCTTTTTTCAGCTGGGTGATGACAGACATCATGAGATGTGAGGAGGAGTTCTGCCAAAACTGGAGGCAGAAAGGTGCTGGTACAGAGTAACTGGTCAGAGGACAGTGTGTGTCAGGAGTGGATTTAGGATTGCAGTGATGAGAAAAGTGTTCAGGAGCAGGCAAACACACGTAATCAGTGATGTTAAGGAAAACAAGCAATCCATGAGGACTGGTTTTAGTGGACTTTATCAAGGTCTGAATCAGAGTTCTCTCAAGAGTTACCCTGGAAAAAGAGGAAAGAGGAGCTGCAGCCATTGCTCCCACCCGATGTTAGAGATAAGGCTGGCAGACACAATCTTTCTCCCTGAATTAGCTCATTTCCCTCTATTAGTCACTTAGAACACAAACACACGGTCAGATTTAGCAGGGTTTTTTTGCTAGTGTCTTCCTGCTCGTTAAACTTGAGAATTGTTTTTCCCTTATATACATAATGACTTTCCCAAGGGCTGAAGTACAAATCCAAATTGGATGCACTCTGTATACTCATCAAGAAATTTTGTCAAGAGGCCACCTGGGAGTTGTCCATAGTTACTGGAGTTTCTGCATTTCAGATTCCACATTAATGCTTCTGGGTGTAGCTCATCTTTGGAAGCCTGCACTGCATGAGAAAACACGTAATTTTGACAGAAACACATTTTGTTTTCCTTCTCAAGGAATAATTTGCAGAACCTCCCTGTCCCTTGTGTAGCATCTCATAATATCATGATGATTTTCTTTGAATGCTTTTCTGGAATTGTAGTGAAAAAGGAGCCTAATTAAGAGAAAGTGTCAAGGAGAGAATATTGAGATCCTCTTAACATTCTTGGGCTTATGTATGATAACTTGATTGGGTTTTAGGATTAAATACATTTTATTTCATAACATGACTGCAATCCAATAACATAATATAGTTATATAATGGTTTGTTAAAAAGTGTTCATATATAGTAGCTGCTGCTTTTAATTAATTTTATATATTTATTTTATTTATTTTCTTGAGCTCATAATATTATATTTCACTTTATACTGTATTTAAATAGAATCTGATATCTGCCTGCTGCAGACAGTAACTTGCAGTTTGTTTATTTGGAATGTGCTATGAATCCAAATCCAGGCCTATAAAACAATAACTGAGTACCATTTCAAAGGAGATTCTCTATATTTTTAATAGCTGTTGATATCTGTTGTAGACCACTTTTAAGGGAAATAATATAGAGGCTGTTAGTAATTTAGATAAGCCAATCAATCAAAAGGGAAATAACCAGCTTAGAGGGAAAACATGCTAGATGCTTCAGATTTAAGTGAATAAACACTTTAAAAACTGATGAAATAAGGAAACTCACGAACATCCCAAATTAAACCAGATACTCTTGTTCTGAAAGGGCTCCAGAGCAGCAGCAATCAGTGCTCACAGCAATCACAGGAGCTCTGCTCTGCTCTGATCATTCTGGGATAGAAACCTGCTGAGCTAAAACCAGCTTCAGGTGAACAACGTATTTCTAAGCCAAGGCACCAAACGTCTTCTGGGCAATTTGAACAAGTGAAATCTGATTGTCTTTGCAGAGTCTGTGTGCCAAATAAATGACTGATGTCAGCCATTGCACCACCAGCCTTCCTTCACAAGCCTTGCCTTATCATCAATTCTGCTTTTTGTTCAGCTGGGTTGCTATGGCACTGCTGCAGGACAAAACAACAAATTTAGAAAATGTAATTATGAGCTACTACTGGGACCTGAGGTGTTGATGGTTTAGTTTTATGGATATTGAAACTAGAAGATAACACCTTGTTTCTATATCTGCTGTGAAGTTCTGATTTATTTTTCTTTTTGTATAGGCTAACTAATGTCTTTAATTGGGACTAATATGAACTTCCACAGAGTTCACATCATACTCTTTTATTTCATTTGGAAATTCCTGGTTATTAAAAAAAAAAAGTCCTTCTTTTCCTCATAATTTTACCTGAAATTGGGAGAGAAATTGAAAAACACCTTAAAAACATTATTTGTTTCTGTTCTCAGTTAGAATTGTGGCAGATAAGGAGTCTCTTATGATAGAAATAATTCTAAATAATTTTTGCTATGAAAGAGAGGACAATGAATTAAAAGTCCCATTTCAATTCATAGTTCACTGTAAATGTTTCATCTCTGTTAGTACTAGTAATTAGTATGGAGATATGGGTATTTTTTAAAGAATCTAGAATTTAAAGTCTTTTTATTATTTTGTTGTAATAATTAGCAAAATGAAATATCAGTTTAGAGATAAACCTTTTGTTTGTTTTGTTTGGTTTTTTTTGTTTGTTTTGAATGGGCCTTCTTTTTAGCAGAACACCGTGACTGTGAAAACAGGACTCCATGTACTTCTCTCCCAGCATTGTTTCATTTTGTATGAAAATATATAGAGATAAATAAAGGGACAATGCAAAGACCTTAAACTAGAGGATTTAAAAGCCTCTATTTCTGTTTTCCCAGAGTCCTGAAGGACATTATATTCTCATTAACTCTTTGTTTATAGTTTTTCTCAAGACTTTGAAGCCCCATTTCTTTGTTAGACTCGTTGGCTGTATTTATTTGCAGGAGGGATGATGAATGACACCTTGTTGCTCTGTGGTCAGCACTGCCACCAAAAGGCATTTTCAAGGGAGGGATGCCACACATTCGAAATTCTTGTTCCTTCTGGATTCTTTCATGATGCACCCCCAAGAACTCCCAATCACTGACATATGATATATTCCAGTCATGATGTTTTGGCAGGTCTAACATCAAATTTTCTGTTGATTTCAGGATGAGCAGGACAAGGCTATGGTGCAATTCCCAGCTATAGAGAGAGAAATGAAGAGAAGATGGAGGTAAGAGAAGACACAGATATTATAGCTCACACCTACAGGGGATTCTATTTATATTTTTTTTTTCCTTAAGGTTCACAGAAACACAATTAAGATTCATTTGATGGATTAAATATACTGTAGGCATTCTGAGCAGCCTTTTAAAATTTATTTATCCTTACTTTCTATTAAAGATCTTGCATGCATGTGCTTTTCTGTCTGTATGTTTTAGAGTTAGGATTGACAAAAACCAAACCTCATCCCTGACTTCTTCTTAAATGATGTTCGTTAGGGACATACATCTTAAGAAAAGGCTTACTTCAACATCTTAAACTCAATTAAAGTTTAAATATTTAGAAATGGCGTTTGGTTCTTCTCCAAATATTTACTTGTCTTCCCAAATTTTTATACTTGTATGTTCTACAAAAATACATTTTATTGGGTTTTTTTAATAACTTTTTTTCTCTTGGCTTTGATAATACACAGTGCAAATAAAGAAATTTCTGCTGACATTATCTACGTTAGAAAACTGTGAATTTTCTCAAAACATATTGCACTCTCCCTTATGTCTAACACACTCCATATGTTGATGTTCTCAGATAGGGCTGACTGGGGAAAAAAATGCTTCCATTTCTGGAAAAAGCCTGGGGTTTGGAGAAAAAGTAATTTCTGCAATAATTCCTTCTCTGTTTCAATGGCCAGGTCTAGAAGAGTGATGTGGGGTGAGTTAGATTTGCTGAGTTATGTCAGAGAGCCAGTGCTCGCCTGTCTGTACTGGTTGTTAGTGTTTGATTTTTCTCCCGGCAGGTGAGATGGGCACATTCAGATTCCACCTGTGCCTGCTTAAGACCCAGCCTAATGCTGTATCACCAGGCTGATCTGGGGAAAGCCTGCTTTTCTCTCACTCATTTTCAGGTAGAAAAGATAAAGTTATATTTTCTCCCATGAGTATGTTTCTAGAAAAAAAACCTGGAGCTTTTTTTTGTTTGCTGTTGGTTAGATCACCATTCATCTTTTGGCCAAATCACTACGGAAAGGGACTGGCTACCTACAGAGTTGTTTTCTGCTCATGCTTATACTTTGCAAAAAGGGGGAGTGATGGCTGGATCTGCTCATGATTTGTCCAATGTTTAAAGAACTTGCTCCTGTCATGATCATTTTTGCTTTGCTTTTCTGGGATTTACTATAAATACTGCACGAATATAAAAAACACTTCTATACTTTGTGGCTTTGCACCTGCCTTTTGTAAAATTCTGGTTTATGAACCTGCTCATTCCCTAATGAGTTGTGTTACAAGTGGAAAGGCCATTTGATGGGAACACTATAAAACATTGTGTCCGTTCTTGCAAAAGTCACTATACCCAGAAAAACACTGCAATTCTGCTTTTCTAACAACAGCACCTGAGAAATATCCTGATTCCTTGTGTGAGGGTGTACACTGCGGTAACATTATGTTCTTTTTTAATTTTAATATGTCTGTTGATTGAACAGTGCTCTGGAATTTCACCTGAAGGCTTTGCATCTCTCTAACAACAACACTCAAGTTACAAGATAGAGGATGCTAAGCTTGGGAAAGAAAGAGGTTGGACAGGCATCTTATTTTTGAATGTCAAAAGTTAATGTACTTAACACTGGGTAAATGGGTTTTGTGCCTTTGTTTGTGTGCTTTAGTACGTAGCAAGTAATCGCACCTGGCAAGTAGAAAAAGTGCACTTTCAGGTCTTAGATGTACAACCTACAGTAAATATTTATCATACAGAACATTTAAAGTTTTGCTGTATTGGTAACCATGATTTGTAATACTTTTTATTCTCTTCGTAAAAAAACCCCAAACCATCAACTTACGAATTATAGTTGGTTTGTTTTTTATTGCAGTATGAGCTGAAAAAGATCTCGTTTTCTCTGGAAACTGAGAGCAGTTGCATATCATTGCACAAGGGAATTGTTTTCACATACCAGTCTCTTAGTTATGATATATAATACACCATTTTACCTAAATCCAGGAGTTGCTAATACTTTTTACACAGCAAGAACTGAGCTCATCTGTCATGTGGTTTATAGCCACATCTGTGAATCACTGGACCACAGCTGTAGCTTGCAAGATCACTTTTCAGTGATTAACAGGTCTTACAGCAAGCTTTTTCATTGCATTTCACAAAATCTGTGGGCTGCTCGAGAAATTATTGCACGTGGAGGCAGTACATATATTTGTGCATTACAGAAAGCGTGAAGAATATCAGCTACCAAATGTTTGCTTTATTTCAGCATTCTGAAAATGAACCTCACTCCTTCATCAGTGTACCATGTCAAGGAATCCTATTACATTAAGTTTGATAAATAAACAGCATTAAAGATTGCACTGGCTGTGTAACAGGCTTGTTTGACAGTGAAAGATTTTTAAATGCCTACTTCACACAGAAAAAAATGAATACAAGCCCATTTTATATGCCAAATGACAAACTATAAGGATTAATAGACCTATTTAAATGAATAATTGTCCTCTGTCCTGTACCAGCTTATGTAGTACGACGGCTGTATAGGCAGCAGCTGGCAAACCTCTTCTAGAGATGTAAAAGATGAGAATTGGTAAAGACAAAAAATAATAGTTGACCCAGGCCAAATCAAGATTAAGCCTCTACTGCATTCCCAATGACCTCAGTGGAGTTCAGAGAACTTAACTGGCATCTCAAGGTTTCATTCACCCTCCCCCTAACTTTATTTCCAAGTCTTCCATGAATCACTCTACTGAAAAATACCATGTTTTAAAGATCTAAGTTAATCCCAGTGAAACAAATATATAGAAATTTTTCTTTGTTCTATATAAGATCAGTGATCTGATCCTAATTTTACTTAATAAAGTGGGAATTAATGAGGCCAGCATAGTTGTAACAGAGTTGGAGTTGGTGATACACACTTTCATTTTTACTGTTCTCTCCACTCCTCCAGCAATGTGATAGGAATTGCTGCACTAGAAACTGTCCCAAGGCAGGAGGGGCCATCAGTGAGCAGTGACACAACAAACACATCTGGGTTTAACCGGGTTTGGTCAGAGATAACTGAGCACAGCCAGTTGTGAGCAGCCATTGGTGAGTCTTCTCTTCAGTTTTGTGTTGTAGGTCTCTCAGTCACAACACGAGTTCTCCTTAATGTATTTTATAGCATGGCCTTTAAAATAGAAGGGTTTTGTGTGTGTGTGACTAGAGTGATTTTTACTAGAGACTTCACAGATATTTGCTAGCACTTGAAGATTATCATAGAGAAATATTAGTCGACAATGGTTCTAACTCTCCCTCAATCATTGCAAAATTGCCACTATTTCACTTCATATATTGTGAGCTAATGGACTGTTTTAATAATTAATTGCTTTCTACATCATTTGAGTTAGAGGGAAAGAGAGAGAGAATGAGTTAATAACCTTATGAGAGTCTCCTTGCAATCCACACCAAAGTCAAGCTATTACACAACAACAGAAACAGGTAGAGAATCTGAGTGTCTGAAAAGTGCAAAAGGAACCAGTAAATGTTTTGAAGTGTATGGCTATTTTTGGCTCATTAATGAAATCCGTGTTTCCTTAGGGCTTAATTCAAAATCCAGCGCAATTGATGTAAGGATTTCCAGATTTAGGTGAGGTCACAATCATACAGTTGTGCTAAGCAACCCCAAAAAATCTGTTTTCTTCTTGGCTTCACTTGTATAAAGTAAAACTCTCATAAGCACATTTAGTATCTTTAAAAATGCTTTCAAATGCAACTTCCTGAGAAGGGCTGTAAAACCTAAAGCAAAGAGAGAAAGAGTAACAATAAATGGCCAGTGAGCCTGTGATGCCCTCACAGAATATCTTTCCTATCACTGAAAAGCACCTTTTCATTCTTTGAGGCCTTTTGGCAACAACAACAAAGACAACTGGAAAATAATCTTCAGATAACATGTCCCTGAGGCAATACAGAGAGCGGGCTGCAGAAAGAAATGAAATAGCTTTCTTAAAATGTTTTGTTTCAAAAACATACTTATTACTCTGTGCTGTGTGGAGCAGACACAGGAACTGCAAACAGCACAGGCTCTTTCATCCATCTCCGTGCTATTGCCCTTTCAGCTTTGCAAGGATTGATGAGACAGTGATATCACAGCCCATCCAAGCCTTTTCTGTGCATTTGTTACCCTGCTGAAAACACACACTTTTATTCAGAGACAAAGCTGAACTTCCTCCTGTTTGCTTTACACAGCCCAAGATTCTCACCTGTTCTTTTTGTCTAGTTTTGTTATTTCAGTTTAGCAGGTTTTAGTGTGGCATAGGGAAGTCTGTCTTTTTCTTAACCTTACAAAGTGCACCCACATTCGTGCTGGGTATTTGTCCTTCCTGAAAAAAAGGAAAAGCAGAAAACCAAAACAGTTCCTAAAGGATTTCCTGACTGAATGAGTGGAAGACTGCGTGAACAGTTATGTTGTGGGGTCACAACAGGCAGAATACAAAGGATACCCTAATAAAGATTTATGTGAGCTTCTCTTTCTCAGTGTTACCTGCTCTGCTTGAGTTACATCAGAGGGGAAAAGAATGCCCCAGTTTTACATTAGGTTGTGCTGTGCACTTTAGTTCAACCTGAGTTATAGTGGTTTTCAGTGCTTGTAAGAGACAGGGATTCTTTTTTCCTAGAGCCTTGCCATTTCATTTCAGGTGCCATTCTCCTTCCTGAGATCTAAAATGTCACTGGGAGATTTTGTATTTATTGTTTTGCAGAGAAAATCTGTTGAGTTTTAATGTGCTGTGAGTTTTAGTGTAATATGCAACTTTTCCTTAATGTGGGCTCTCAAGATAAAGAAGGTTCTTCTGATCTGGTGAACTTGGTCAAATTACATCACTGTTGGCAGCACTAACTCCCTGGTCCCTTCAGGTTTGCACATTTAACAGTGATTGTATCTTAGTTCATGATTCTAACCTGATCTAAGATAATTAATGAATAAAAAAAGGAAAATGCCATACTTACATAATTTGACACATGCAGACAAATAGTTCTGTTTCATAAGAGCATAAACTTATTGCTTATATCAGTTTTCAGAGTTAGAATTACTCCTAGATATTAGCTGATAACTGTCTATGGGTGTCCTGATCTGTCATGAACCTGTAGTAGCTATATATCATTTTTGTATGGAGACAGAGTTGATGGAAAAAATATCAGTTTCCATTCAGTCAGGTCTGGAGAGGAAGAAAAAGTCACTAAACTTCTCATACCCTATAGTTTTCCTGTTATTTTGATGATTGTGGACTCATAAAAGACAGATGGCAAATTCACTGTCTTTTTTCAGGGAGTGAGGTGTTATTTGATGTGAATTGGAGTTGAAAAATAAAACAAAGTCATGCAAGAAAGTAACAAAGTCAAGCTTAACAGAATGTGCATTAGATGACTTGTATTTATGGGCGTTGGAATGCTTAAAGTGTGATTGAAACAGTAAAGGCCTGTGGTTTGTGACAGTTGTCTTCTTATTAAAGCAAAATGCAAATTTTTCAATTAGTGGGAAGAAAATGCAGGAAGGACTTGGTAGTTTAGTCTACAAATTGAAAGCTTTCAAGGTTGTGTCCAGGTATTCAAATCAATACTTAAAACAGACACAGCAATGCAGCCTAGCAAAAATCAATAAAATGAATAGATCACGTTACTGAAAGTTATGTGAATGCCAATTAAGTAAATAAATGAGCACAATGAGATGTTGTCAGTAAGACATCTTGAAAGGAAATAAAAATGACTGGGATGGGAGAATGTGTGTTACAGGAAAAAGGCAAGAATTCAGTCACAAAAACAATGTCACACTGATTAATAATCACAGTGCACTGGGATAAAGAACACAGAAGAAAGGACTACAAATCTGCAGCCAAATCCAGACTGCTCCAAAAGATAACTTCAGAAGTTAATTTATGCAGGTGATTTATACTTGAATTTTTAAATGACATCAAGTATTAAACATTATTTACAGGATGACTGTGACTTAGGTTGTCATTGCGGAGAATGATAAGCAGAAAAAATATTAATCCAGGAAGAAGGACATGTCAGTGAGGCGAAAATACATACAATGGTAAAGCACAAGAGGTTCAGTCTAAAATATGGTCCTCTGATGTTTCTGAGGGAAGTGGAAAAGGAATGCTTCAAACTTGAATACGCGCGCCTTTGTTCCCTGCTAGATTTCACTCAGTTATCTAGAGATAACATCTGTTTTGACTGCAGCTTAACAGAGCTATTCTGGGTTCTGCGTCATCCGAACACTAGTCAGGTGGAGACTGCCCGTGCCTGCCCCTCCTTGCCTATATTAGAAGTTCTGAATTTTTCTGAGCATCATAATCCTTCTCTTAGTTTTTATGTTTCTACCCTCTGAATGCAGTTCCACAGATTTGTAAAGTGAGGTATGCATGACTGAGAACTTCACGTTTTCCTAATCCTTTTTTCTCTTTTTTCTTTCTTTTTTTTTTTTTTTTTTTTTCTTCTGGCATCTTTATTCCCTCTGTTTTGTGGAGCCTTCATTCCTTGTGTGTTTGATCCAGATCTGTCAATCTAAGTAAATGTAATTCTGATCAGTTACGTTTTTCCCTTTTCTGTGGGGATGCCTTGTTACCCACTTTCTTTCAGCGGTGAGCAGTGGATTAGGAGAGGTTTTCCAGACAAAGTTCCATCAGGTCTCACTACTTTCAACTGAAGAAACCTTCCTAATGAGCAAGCACCAGAAAATGTGCCATGTGAAACAGCCCTCTCCATTCACTTTGGAGATATTCACTTCTCCATTTGAGCAAAATCCTGACATTCAAATGCAAAACATAAAAGAGAACCTGGAAATTTTGAGTACCTGAACCACTTACAAAACAGTATTTGGGAAATGTAGCTTTGCAATTTCTTGTTAATTTTCTCTCTTAAGGTCTTTTGCTGCTTGCTCAGTGTACTATTTTTAGTTTACCTCTGGAACTTCTCTCAAGTTCAGTTTGTCTAATGTAAATATAGATTATCAAAAATACTTTGGTTTTGCTACTGTATATAAGTCATACCTCTTTTATTCTTCTGACTTATATGAATTTTATTCAAATGTTGTAAAAAGACTGAAATATTCTTGATTTTGAAACCATATCAGAAAGACCTTTTGCAGAGTCACAATTTTATATATAATATCTTATCTTTACATGGTAAAAAAAAGTGTCTTAAATATTTTTCTTTCCATCTATCTAGCATCCCTTAACTATTAGGTCTCAGAGTTTCTGACAGAATTCTAGGAGAATGTTCATTTCTGAGCATACATTTGGAGCAACGGAAAGTAACATGTTCTTATGTTGTACAGGAAATCTGTCTCTCAGCAAGGCTGGAGAGACCTGGAGAGTTCCATCTGAGTGATCCAAAAGTAGCACTGAAAAGCTATTTTAGCTCTCCAGAAAGATGAAGGAGCTTTTTACTTGCTTGCTACTATTATAATTTCAGTGACAAGTGATTAAAGCAGCAGTGGACTGAGAGCCTCCCACAGTGTTTAACAGCATATCTGAACCATATGTAATACTTACTTCTGTCCCCATCTCAATAAAGAAAGGTGTCCATGCTAAAAATTGGAATTTTGGAGGTTATGTTTGTGTGTGCAACTTGATGTGCACAAAGAACACAGCAATTAGCTGTGCAGAAACTGATAACAGAGATCCCTTTATTCACAGCTGTTGGAATGCCAGTTAGTTAGGACAGATAAACAAAGATAATGATGAACTGTCAGCTGAAGTGTTCAGGAGGGCAGGTAGTGTGACAGAAGATGACAAGGAAGGCAGGAAATGAGCTAAAGCACAAGGGGAAAAAAGACTTATAAAAAAACCTCTCAGTGTACTGACACCAGCTGACTTTGAAGTACATTTTGAAGAGGAGAGCTGCACAAGGAATATATGGAACAAAGCCCACACAAGTTATAAAAGCATTAAAATGCTTCTTTAGAAGTATCTGAAAAAAATTCCTGCCCCATTTTTAGAGGCTTAGCAGCCTCTTTGTTTTCCTCTGAAGTATTGTATACCATCTGCTATTGTTTGTCCTTTTGTTTATAAGACCTACTGATAAATCAGACCTTACAAACAGTTTTATTCTTAAATAAAGACTTTAAAATAGAAGTCAAAATTCTCATCTGCATTCTGTGAAACAAAGCAGATTTTCTCAGTTGGTAGGATAAAAAAGATATGGTGTTTTAGTGTTATCTTAAAGTGTGTGTTTTTGGGTTCCAGCACTGAATTTAATGATTAATCCGGAAGTTCCTTCTTTTGATACACAGGGTGTTTTGAATGTGTTTATGTGGTTTTGTTTTCTTACAAATCATTCCGAAGATATTCCCTGTAAGAGAAAAATGCTAGGTTTATCAGTATTATAAGTTTACACCTTTGGGGAAAAAAAAGCAGCTTCTATTAGTTACCACCTATTATTTTTCTGTCTTTGGAATAATTTTCTTTCTTTGTCCTACCTTGGAATTGTCCAGAGAATAAAAATTCCAAGTTTCTCTCAGCTTTAACTCTTCCTTTTATCTGCTTCACTTGGGGAATAGCAGATTCATCTAAAGCCTCTATTAAAGCACATTGTTTTGGGGGTGTGACTTTGCTGCTTTCTTCTTGTAATAGTTTTGCCTTTTCTTGGGAGCATCCCACTGTGGGCACTGTCAAACCAGGATTTTCACAAATACTACATTATATGATTTAAGGGAGGGTAAAAGGAAAAAAAAAAACCATAAACCACTGATACTTCTATTTCTTTGAGGTATCACAGTTTTATATAGGAATAAGAATTTAAGGTGGAGTGTAATCCATTCCCTATGTGCTAGATTTAAGAGTTTTATAGCTATATGTCCATTAAAATTCATTTGAGTCTGAAATTTTGCTGAATAATTTGATATAACATTGTAAAAATCATATAAGCCCCCAGTGGATATCATGCAGATTTATTTGTTAATGTCAGATATAATTGCTCATCTAATTTCCATCCATTGCATTTAATTTTAAGAATGGAACATCAATTATTTCTTTTTATAGAAAGTTTTTAGCAAGCTATTAAAACACACTGAAAAGGGAAACATTTATGTTATTCACACAGAAATGGAAGACATGAGGTGAGGATGGCAACACTTACAAATCTTAAAAGGTTTTGAAGTGCAGGTCAAATTGACACAGCACATGATTCTTGTGTTTAGCAGTACCTTGTGCTGGGCAAATATTGGGTGTTTCAACAGTGAGGTTTACCTGTGAAGCTCCCTGCTTTTAATGGGGAATTGGGTAATTCGAGTGCCTGCAGCTCAAGTACCCCTGGCTCGATAAACTTCTGGAAAAATGTTCCTTTGATGGCAATGAAAAGCTGACGAGCATTTTGGAGACAAGGGTGATAAGTCACCTCTTGCCTCGTGACAGTAAATCTACACAGAAACAGCCCAAGTCCCAGTGCTGCGAGTACATGACACTTTGGATACATTCCCTGGTTGCACAAAATTAGTAGTATAATTTAAAAAGCTCCTTTACAGTTCATTTAAAAGGTACACAGTATTTTGTTACTTCTTGTTACCAAATAAATTTTTTAATTGCCTTTCTCATGTCCAAATGAAACAACAGCTCTGAAGAAGAGATACAGGTTGTAGGTGCTGTTTTAGGTGCCCAACCACAGTGTCACTGCTCAGAGTTCACAATTATTGTCAATACTATCAGTGACATCCATTTTCCATTGAAGACAAACACAAAGCTCCGGTGGGTTCAAAGAAGATTTCACCGCATAATTAGGAATATTGAAACTAACTACAACCAATTTTTCCTGAGTAAATATGTGTCCTATTAAATTAGGGGCACTTCCACAACAGATGCTTTTTGTAGATTTCAGGTATGTTATGACAGCAATTCATAATTATCCATCCTTTGAGCCAAAAAATCATGCTGATGAGATTCACTTAAATAATAATGAAGACTTTGGAAAGAAAAGCAAAACTCCCAACTACTTAGTGAATATCCGTTACACTTTTCCAAACTGTTGCCATAGCATGGTAATAACTATTTTATGATCTTACTAAATAATAATTAAAATTCCCCGTATCTGTCTAGGATGATTAAAGTCATTATGAGGCTTCCTAGTATGGCAGCATCTCAAATTATCTTTGCAGCTTTCTTCTACCTTTGAGAACCAAACAGAATTTTATTTATAGTCCAATTCTGTTGAAGTTGGATAAGGTTTTCCATGCGTGTGTCCTCATTTTCATGAAGTTAATAACATGCTGTTTAACAGAAACTTTTCCAGCTGCCATAGCAAGAGCTTTATCTAAGACGTTCTTTAAAAGAGGCAGACATTTGTTGCATCTTTCTGCCTGTTGTTTTGTTTCAGGGCACTCCGAGGTCGGGCAGGTTTGGGGAAGGCCGGGCACTCCTGCAGTGTCACCGAGCGGCTGTGGGCACAGCTGAGGCTGCTCAGGCTCATCAGTGCCCGCTCAGCCCCGCACACACCTGTGAGGGGCCGGGGGCTTCCATACCTTGCGGAATCCCTGCGCCCTTGTGGGAGGGATTAACTCTGATCCAGCGGAGCATCCCTTACAGCAGCATGGCTGTAGAGCTGTAAATCTGGGAGCTGGAAGGTGTGAAGGTGCACGGAGGCGCCCTCCCGGCGCTCTGCTCCCTCCCTCCCGCTGCCCTGCCCGTGTCCGGCCCCGGCGGAACCCGGGAGTCCCGCGGGCTCGTCCTCGTCCTCGTCCTCGTCCTCGTCCTCGTCCTCGTCCTCCTCCTCGTCCTCGTCCTCCTCCTCGTCCTCGTCCTCCTCCTCGTCCTCCTCCTCGTCCTCGTCCTCCTCCTCGTCCTCGTCCTCCTCCTCGTCCTCGTCCTCCTCCTCGTCCTCGTCCTCCTCCTCGTCCTCGTCCTCCTCCTCGTCCTCGTCCTCCTCCTCGTCCTCGTCCTCCTCCTCGTCCTCGTCCTCCTCGTCCTCCTCGTCCTCGTCCTCCTCGTCCTCCTCGTCCTCCTCGTCCTCCTCGTCCTCCTCGTCCTCCTCGTCCTGCACCCGCCGGCCCGAGGGGCGTCACCTGCGCACCCCGCAGAGCCTCAGGTGGCCGCCAGCGTCGGCGCTGCTCCTGGGGGTAAGTAAGGTGTAAATTCCCCTTGAGTTCCTGGGTACGTTGGAGCTTTTCTGTAAGTTTTGCAAGTTTTGCGAGCGTGGCGCACCTGGAGGGGTTCAGGCCCTCAGGGGTACGCAGCAGGTGAGGGGATCCTGGCGGCCCTCACGGCTGAGGGACTTCGGTGCTGCCCTCACCTGTGCCGCAGTTGCAAAATTTGGGAATTCGGCTTTCTTTTTGTATGTAATTCTTGAAATAGCGTGAGTTTAATTTCTCCCTTTCGAAGTAAGGATAGGCAAGTGGAAATCCGGGATTGGATGGTGCCTCATGAGTATTTTCTTGGCGTGGGAAACTGAGGGTGTGGGAACTCCCCATGAGGTGGCTGGGGGGCGAGGGGCGTCCTTCTAGGAACGTGATTGTGTTTATTCTTGAGAAAATAGATGCGCTTTTTTTGTCAATGTGCTCCTGTGTGAATTTTCTTTGTGTTATCTGGTGACTCTTTTCAAACCTATTTCTTTCACATTGCGAATGTTTTGGTGTATTTGTTCCTTTCTGTTCTGCAAAGCAGACTTTGTCAGCAAAAGAGTGGTTGTAATTTAGTTTCTTTAAGTCAAATGTTCTTGTTTTTTCTTCCTTTTTTTTTGTTTTTCTTTTGTTGTTGTTGTTGTTTTTTAATCTTCTCTTTATCCAGTTATGTTGAGGATTGGATTTGTGTTGCTACTTGTTTTGAAAGACAAAGTAAAATAATGTTGTATCACCAAAACGCTTCTTTCCTCCCACAAAATGGCTCATGGAGATGTTGGGACCTTAAGGCTGGAATTTCCAGCCTGAATTAGAGTGGTAAAGCCATTGACTCCTACACAGCTTTTGCTGCTTTCACCTGGATGCTGTCTAAGCTGAGAGAAATAGTGTGGCTGTGTAAATCAATCTTGTTGCTACTGGACATTTTAGAAAAAAACAGCATTTCCTTTTTTTTATTTCAGCTCTATAATTTTTTAAAACTGGGTATCAAATTTCTGTTGATGTAAGTGGTGTGTTTATGTGCCTTACTTTGTGTTCTGTACCTCGCTAAATGCCAAAATTTCAAACGTATCTCAAGTTTTCAGAAGATGTGTATTTGCATTTATATGTAAAATGGATTGAGACAGAGGAAGGGTCATCAGCTCAAGCTGAGTCTCCCAGACTTGAGCTTCGACGTTTGCTACCATTGATATTTGTCATATTTGGTATACTAATGACTCCAACATTTTTCCAGAGGTCATTATTTTCTTTTTTGGGGGAATCCTCCACCCCACCACACCGAGGTACATGCAATATTGAGGTATAAACATATAAGCATGGCTGCATTTTAAATATGACAGAGGGGGAAAAGAATTTTCTAGTTCATTAAAAAGTTTATTTAACTTGCAGGAAGTAGGGAAGTTCAAGGTCATGAGAAAGAATTTTTTTAATGATTCACAATGAAGCTTAACGGATGCCTCTGATCAGAAGCATTTGATCTTCACTTTCTGTTTTGAAGAGCCAATTGCAGAAGAATCATTGATACTGTGAATGGAATTTGGCTCCTGTGAAGGTTCCACTTGCTCACTTAATGCAAGTAAAGCAGAAAGTAAATTTCTTGAATGATTTTGTGCTTTGGTTTTTTTGGTGTATGTTATTTAAAATACTTTAAACTGTGAGACTGTGAGTTGTACTTATTTACCAGGAATTATCTGTGCTTTTCCAGTACACAAAAGATACATGCACATGTGGAAATTAAGGCATTTAAGACTAATTGTACCAGGGCTAAATGATAGCCAAATCTATAAATTATATCAATGATTAATTCTCACTTGAGAGATTAGTAATGACTTCTGCCAAATTACACTGACTGTTTTGTCAAACCAAAGTAACATTTTCACTATGTGTACCTGCTTTTTGTTAAACCTTGTGTTTCTGTAGCTGAAAAACTATGATAAGTATTTGTGCTTGGAGTTGGTAGGGAAAAAACTTTTAATGTCATTTCATTCAGAGAATCACAAGACAGATGAGGAAATAGGATGACTGCCTGCATGTATCTCTCTTTCACCTCAAATTTCCTTTAGGCCTTTTTTGTTGCTTGGCTTTTCCCTCTGAATAATTGTTTTCTCCATCTGCTCCAGTGTGTTCATTCAGGGGCTGCACAGTATTTTCTTAAAGAACATAGATCAGTTCCTTTAAACTTTCTTAACTTAAAACCAACAACACTGATAAATGCAAGAACTTTGATTTATTTTTTTTCCAAGAAGCAATCAGAGACAGAAGTTATTTTGCTTTCCTGTCTCAGGAAAAATACGGGCTTTAATCTCACTTGCATTATTATTCTTTTGTTCCAGTCATTAGTGTATAAAATGATATTAATGAAACTGTTACTTTTATGCCTACCTGCAACATTAGTCTAAATCACAATTCAGCTTTGCTGGTGCTTGTCATTTCATTTTTTTTTCCTGTTGGGCAGGTGAGAATAAATTGTGATTTTCAGTATGTGTCTATATTGGAGTATTCATGATCTGGACTGTTCCTGCTTATGTCTGCATAAATATTGACTGCAGTGTCAGGCTTTCATTAGTTTTTTTCTATTTCATAGTGCTTAATTTCTAAGTAAAAATGGTTGTTTATTTTTTGAAGACTTCAAGAAATTGAATGCCTGATTAAAGTTTCTACCACATGTGATTTCCTTTTTATAGCACAAGTGTGCTATTGAGAAATACACTATATTTATGTGGACTTTCTTTCCTGATCTGCAGAAGGGTTAAAAATTCTTAAATACACAGGAATTTTTTTACAGTCAGCTCAGCTGAAGTCTTAATATTTGTGTTGAGTTCATACTGGCAGACGGAAAATGATATTTGTCTTTACTGCCTTTTTTAAAGCCTTATGTTTTTCACTGATGCTCATTTAACTGATTGTAAATCCAGCTTCTGTGTGCAGGCCTAGTCAGAATTCCAGGATAATTCTGTAGGTGAACCTTTCCAAGGAGTCTTGTCTGTTGTGTTGCCAGCTGAGACATCTGTGAGTGCTGTTTGTAAGAACCGCTTGTAGGAATTCAGGCTCCTGTCTGCCAGAGAGAAGTTAACTTAAACTGCTTTCTGCCTGTCACAATCTGTCTGACCAATGGGTTATGGTGAAATGTTTAAGGGCTGCTGTAGTTCCACCCCAGCTGGCAACTGAGCCCCACACAGCCCCTCATTCTTGCACCACTCCCAGCAACACGCTAAACCCCATGGGATGCGGGAGAGAATTGGAAAAGCCAGACAAGTTGGGGGTAAAGAACAAAAGTTTAATAGAAAAAAATAAAAGCTGTGCATGTGAGCAAAGCAAAATGAGGAATTCGCTCCCCCTTTCCCATGGGCAGGTGGATGTTCAGCCATCCCCAGGAAAGCAGGGCTCCACCACTCACAACAGTGACCTGGGAAGACAAATGACATCACTCTGAACATCCCTGCTCCTTCTTTCCCAGCTTTCCAGGCTGGGTATGATGCTATGTGGTGTGGAATATCCCTTGGGTCAGTTGGGTCACCTGTCCCAGCTGTGTTCCCTCCCAGTTTGTTGTGCACCCCCAGCTTCTCACTGGTGGGGTGGTGTGAGAAGCAGGAAAGGCCTTGAGTGTGTGTAAGTGCTGCAGTAATGGAAGCACCCCTGTGTGCAATCCCATCCTACAAATGGGGAGTTCTAGAGGAAATCCTTCCGTGTGCATTATCACCGTTCAACCTATACATTAGAACACCTACTTCTAATGATATTTTCATTGGCATAAAGTTCCCGTTGTCTGAACAAATTAAGGTTCTTTTTAAACTTTTTCATCCCCTGAGGGCTCTTAGTATTTGTAATCAGCAGCCACACCATATTTGTGATTCTGTTTAATTATGTGCAATTAATTGGGTCATAGCTCTGCATGTTGGAAATAATGTTTATAAAGAAAACCTAGTATATCTTTAGTAAGTTGCAGGATTTTTACTGTGCTTAATTTCTGTTTCTGGCAGAACTGGGAGTACTTACTAGTTAAGAGTTGATGGATTTTTCATTGATGTTCTGCTGCTTAATTTCAAAAGACGGGATGCATTTTTATCAACTTCAATTTGCCAAAGCGAACATATGCACACTTTAATTGAAATAAAGCAATAATACTGTTATGTGCTACTAAAAATATGCCTGCTCTGCAATTACGGAAAAAATGTCAGGCCAAAGATGTGCATAGTGAAGGATGTACAAAAACTACTCCTTGAAAACACACCAACCAAACAAAAATCCCTTCCAAAAGAACCCCCAAAACAAAACAAACCCCCATGAACACACTCATCCAGCTACTGTGGTGGTGCAGCCATCAGTATGTTCATAGGGAACTTTCAGATGTTCATGCTGCAGGATTTAAACATGATAAATGCACATAAACTTGTGGAGGCCAGTGGGCCTGCAGTACTAGGGACTAAGAGTGTCCATTGGTGGGACAGTTCCTAGTACCAAAGGTCCTCCCCAAGTTAGGGAGACAAAGAGACTTCCCCCCAGGACACTTTGTTTTGCCACGTAAACGTACCGCAGCTCTGCTTCCCTGGTTGGCCTACTGGCCTCCCTGCTGCTTTATACCTAATATGCCCCTGCCCTGGAAAGTTCTCTCTCCCCTGTTCCCCCATTGGCCCTTGCCCCTTGCCACTCCCTCAGAGTTTTGCCATTGGCTCCCGTTCCCTAGTCCCACCTGTGTGCTGCCCTCACGCCCTCAGATCATTGGTTCCTGATGCTTGCCCCGCTCCTGTACTTAAACCTGGACCCTCCCATGCTTGTTGTCTTTGTCCCTGGACACCTTCATTTGTGTGGCTGCATTAAACTCGTCCTGTGGATCCCTACACGAAGACCCTTTCTGCCTCTCTGTCATCGTCCTGTCGAAGTGCTGTTTCTGCATGAGTGTAGCGGCCGAGCAGCTTCCCATTGGAGATGCTCTGGAAGACACAGCATCTTACCATCAGCCCCGCCATGATGCAACATCAACTGGCTTTGAATACAGCTGATACCAGTGTCCTTTCCATATTCTACCATCCAGAAATAAGCAAGAAATAAGCAAGATGCCCCAGTTCATATAAGCACTAATAAATGTTGAGAACCTATTTTAGTATTTTTTTTTCGGTATGGAGGCATTTTGGTAGAATTTAGGAAGTTAAATCTATCTTTGTTGGATACTTGGGAAACAAAGTGGAGTCTGCTTGCTCATGGGGGTTGGAACATCAAGGAAAGATTAAAGGTTTCTGTCATAACATTTGATGTTAGATATTAGCACTTGATAGTTTCCTGTCATGTTTCTCCCTTTGGTTTACAAGAATTGGGCCCATGAATTTAATGTTATACTGACACAGGAAAAAACCCCAAACCTGTTTTTATTGTTATGTTAAAGGTTTTATTTCAATGTTGTAGTAAAGGAGTTAAAGCTCTGCCCGAAAGCTCACATGCTGCCCATCAAGGTTTATCAGTTCAATCTGACATCTGAATAGATCTAGTGAGCTCTTACCTAAAACTGGTGTTAATCTTAGTTTATACAAGAAAACATTGATTCTTCCTGTAGAATTGGAATAAGCGGAGTAGGAAAACAGTATTTCTATCCCTGTTATCTGTATTTCTATGGTTTTATTTAAAAATTTTTAATGATTCTGATTCTTTTACAATTCGAGTTTGTCATCTTTCAAAGTAATTCTGAAATGTTCTCTTTTTTTTCTTACTATAGAAACATAATTTTAAAAGTATGTAGCAATGCTAGAAAAGTCAAAGGTGACTGTTACTTTTCTGAAATTGAAGAATGAACACACAGTGCAGTCCTGTTTTTGAAAATTCATGATGTTAGCTATAGAATGTTGAGAAATAAAATGAAACTTACCTGTCTTTTTGAAACAGATTGTTAATACTTGTGTGGTTATTAGAGTAAGGCCTTATAACCATCATCTTGAGTGAGTCAGAGTTTAAATTTTTAAGGAGCTGAGAAATTGCAGCGGCCCACTGAACTGCAGTGTAGTGTACTCAGTTTGTATGAGCAATCACTGCTGTGAATGGATCTCAGATTTGGAGTGGTGCATGCAGCTGGAATGTGGCTCAGGTTAAGGGATGCTCCCCAGAGGAACGTCATCTCTAAGAAACTTGAAAGGGCTTCTGGACAGTCTCTGTCTGCTCTTGCTAAGACCAGTGCCAAGGCATGGTGCAGAGCCTGGCTATGTTAACTGCTGACTATAAAGATGGAATGCGTATTTAGCCCTAGTTTACAGCCCAGAGTGAGTAACTGCATGTGATTGTAGTCACAGATGGAGTACTCAGGGCAGTGTCCTGGAGTGTCAGTTGTCACTTAGTGATTATTTTGTGCACACATCATTGTTAGGGTTTTTCCCAATCGAACACTTAAACAAGAAATTGTCAGGTTTAGAAGTTTAACTTGCTGTGATGGGTGGTTATAAAAACTGGCATAAGCCTCTGACAGCTCCTCCCAGGTGCAGGTTGGGAGGCAGACCTCTCTGTCCTATTTTTGCTGCAAGAGCCACCACGACGTTCAGACTCTGGGATGGGCTGTTTGGACAGCTGCTCCCTCTGTTTCATAGCGGTCTCAGAACAGTGGACCAGATGGATTTAGTGTCTGTAAAAGAGACCTTTGGGAGCCTGTGACAATGAAAGTTTGTAGTGATACAGGCAAAACCTTATGAGGACAAATGTTCATCACTTACTCACTAAAAGGATCTGGTGTGTAGCAGGGATCTTTTTTTGGTATGTACTCAATTAGTATCTTGTAGACAGTTTGATGCCTGGGTGTTGTAGTCACAGACTTCAGCCAAATAATGTAAAAGGGTGGTGTTCTGCTATTAAATAATAGCTCTTTTTGAGGGCAATTTTATATGTGTGTCCATATAGGCAGCCTTTCAATTGTGTTTGGTATTGAAAATAGTTTTATTTGTATTTCTTGTTTAAGACTGATGTTTCTCTACCTAAGCTTGGAATTTTTGTGTATGTATGGTATCTGTTGCATATAATATCTGTAAAGGTAGTAGATATGAATTTAGTGAGAGCTCTGAATTGCTATACCATAATAAATGCATCATGTAAATATTATTTTATTGCATGTGCAGGTAGGAGCTCTACTGAGTAGTTCTTGCCTGTGTTTAGGTGCCCTGGATCATCTGTGGCAGGATTACTCCTGAGCAGAAGCCCTGAGCTCTGAGTCTGCTCTTGTGAGCAAACAAAACTTCACATGAATGATGACTGAATCAGGACTGATAATAGGAGCTGCTTCTTAGTGAGAGAAGTAAAACAGGGTAATTTAAACCTAATTAGGATATGGTTATTTTTACTCTCATAGCTCTGTGACATTTGTAGACCGTAGAAGTGGGGGAGTTAGGCAGGATTGTACATTAAATTCATGTTTTACATGTACTTACAGGAGTAATGATACCGAAATTATATGTTGGTGTCTTGCAGTTTCACTGGTAAGATGTTTGACACTGAATTATTATAGAATGATACATAATGTTGCAAGTGAAGCAGAATGGCTTAGTTAATGTGTTCGCACTCTTACTGTTACTCTTCCAAGAAAATGAACTTAATTCATTAGTGATAACAGTGCAAGACAACCTATCAGCCTGTTGAGGTAAATCGTGGCTACAGTTGTGTTCCAGAGTATTGTCAAAGTGAAGTGGCAACTGAAGAATATCAGCATTTTAATGGAAAAATTGATTATTGGTCAAGAGCAAAGCAGGGAGAGAAAATAGTGAGCTTTAGACTTCATGTCAGGAATGTAGAATATACAAATTAGAAATGCTACTCAGATGGAAATTGGGTAGGTATTCTAAATGTGTGTGTGCTCCTGTGTAAAGCCAAATCATTTAAGATTCTAAACGTTATTCCTGATCTGGTTGTTGAAATCTCAGTGCTCACAGAAGCCCTTGGAGGTGAGAACTGAAAGTCTTGCCCATTGCTGGAAGCAGGAGTATTGTTTATATGCTGGTTAAAGTATGTGTTAAGATCAGTGCCAGGAATGTAAAATTGCCTCTTTCACCCCTTTGGTTCTAAACCATTCTTGTGCCTCTCTTGGTGACTGGAAGCAGGTTGTTGCTGATAAATGGGTCTTTCTGTGTTAGTTTGCTCTAATTTTGAATCTTGAAAAAGTCAAATTCATAAGCAATTTTGTCTTAGATTACAGTAGTTAGGAGGAGTTGCACTGATACGCTCGCCCAGGTTGCACCACTGTCTTGCTGATTCAAAAGCTTTTAGGAAAGATAATTGCAGGTGTGAAACTGACGCCTGAAATGGCCACCTAAAAACAGAGACTAGACAAGAATAAGGGAATAATGGTAGGTCTTTATTTGAAGGGCCTTCAAAGGTACCCCCTGGGGAGCCACAGGCTGTTGCCAAGATGGACCCCAAGATGGACCACGGGTCACAAGTTTTTCACACTTTTAGAGGTTTGGTTCATTTGCATATCAGGGTTAATTCTCCAATTAAAGCTTCAGTTAATGATGTAACTTCCCCAAGCTTGTCCTGCCTTTAGAGGCTTTTGGTTTTTACTTTTTGGGCCTAGGACAGTCTGAGTGTCCTTGAAGAGCAGGCCCAGAGAGGCTTTGTTATGTCTACCCAGCATGAGAGAGCAGAAGTGAACAGGCGACAAGAAACTTCAGAGTTACACACCAGGCAGTACAGGATTTGAAAAGTATGAAAGTTAAAACCCAAGGCATCAAAAACAAGGGCTGTAAGTGTAGGTCTTGTGTTTTGTAGCAGTGGGACAGGTTTTTATTAATTTCTTCGTGTGTAGTTTCTTCAAATGATCAAACAAATTAAAGCCTTCGCAGACCCAGATCTAGAGTGAGCTCAGATCTAGTGGATTGTGCAACTAAACGTGGACAAATATTGCTGAAATGAATGGTTTAGCTTCACATTTACCCTGCTATGAAAGCTGAATGCAAGTTGACCTTCAGGTTAAATAATTTCATAGGCAATATGATGGTGTATATATACATTGCTTATCTAGTGTGAGCACTGCTGGGGTAATTTGAAGGGCAGCTTTAGTTTTTATTGCTTCAAATAAGACTAATAGAAGTAGGACTCAAATTTATGTTTTAAAGTATTCATAAGTTATTACATTAAATTATCTGCTTATGACATCCTTTGAGTGTGGATTTAAGTAATTCAAGATGAGATTTTACCATTCTATTGATTTTATTTTATTTTTTTCTCTTCTCTTTTTTTTTTTTTAGTTTTGGAGCTTTTTTGTCCTTAACATTCCCCCTCTTGTTTTATGTTGTGGGAAGGGTTTTCAGCTAGGAAAGTAACCTCTGTATTTTGAGTATCCCTGGAAGCTGATAATTAGATGATAGGATTCTGTGGAGAGTGATGTTGTGAGCTGATAACTTTTCCTGCACTAAACAGTCCTGCAGCTGTCTGTCAATCATAAACTTAGGCATTGCTCTAAGTATGGAGGATGCAGGTTGATGGAATTGCCCCCCATTGCTGATCTGGAAATTGGAGGCTTAGGGAATTTTATTACTGATCTAGACAACTGAGACCTTTTCTTATTGGGGGAAATAGAGAATAGATTTCATGGCTCAATGCTTGTAATGTCTGGAGATTTCAGTCCCTCCTTGGGATAGAGGAAATAGAATTTAAGTATGAAATCCTAACTGATTTGAATCAATGACTCCATTAAGGATACCTACTGACAATGATCAAGGTGGCATTCAATAAATGTAGCACAGTGAAATCCATGTGCATGTAGAGCTCCCAAACAATTCATTTTTCATTCCTTGCAAACACCATTAGGTTTTCCCTGCAAAGAATACTTGTGTTAGATGGAGTTTAAAAGTGATACTATTTATGTTAGCAGTTAAGTGATGGCTGTGACATTGACCTGTATCTTCCAGAAGAATATAATGAGAGAACATAGACTAAAGGTGCTTTGGTTGTGTCTGGTATGGAAAACCTGTTTAAACTTGGAAATGAAACTGCAACCAGCACAAGAGGGAGCACTTTCAGTTTTGGTATTGTACCCTGAGCACTGTGGATGCTTCTGTATAACCATAAAAGAGTTATTAAAGATGACAGAAATTAACACTCTCCCACAGAGATCCCAGCAAAACACCAATCACTGCCATTTCCCGAATCTATGAATTATTAGATGTTCATTAAGAAAGCCACTGGGCAGTGTAATTGTGTGGAAAACGGACTGCTTATGTTTTGGAATTGAAATGTTTTACACACATCTGAGTTGGAGCCTTTGTTATATTAATGGCATGGGCACATGCAGCTAATTTTTTTCATACTAGCAAAAACCTTTACACCTCCTGTGTGCTGAAACTTAGAGTTTTGGAAACAATTGGTGTATTTGGAAGTGTTTGACACTTTGAAATAATATTTTAATAGAAGGAATTTGAAACATTTAAATAGGAATAAACAGATATATTTCTGTTATATGAGAATCATTTCTATTATGGGCATACTGGATTTTTCCTTTTTTTTGATTTCCAAGCAGTGTCTTATTAAATCCATCCTTTCCTCCACTGTTTTGAACAGTGTATCAAATCTGATCCATGTCCCAGTGATGTCATGTAGGATTTTGCTATTATCTTTAACAGGAAAAGACCTTTCAGGAAAGGCATCAGGTGAACTGAACTGTAGAAACAATAGTGACACAGTTAAAAATGACATTTTTAGGTTACAATAAAAGATTTGCTCCATTCAGCAGTTGTAAGTCAAAAAAAAACCTGTAAACACACATGGGAGGTTTTTCTAAGTTTTGAAAAAAAATCTTTGATCTTGTGGATAAATTCCACAGAGGTGGGGAATTTACAAGGGAAGGATTTCAGTTCTATACCTCCTGAGGAAAACAAAGTTTTGATGGAGAAACTGTTTTGTTGTAGGGGTTTTTTGTCTGTTTATTTATTTTCATTTTTTTACAGGTTTTACTAAAGAAGTAGATTTTATTGAAGGGGGTATCTCTCTGGAGAAGGAATTGATGATGTCTTGCGTAGCATATGAGTGCTGCACTGTTGTTTGACAAAATGTGACCTAATATGGATACAAAGTACTTGACTGGGATTATGTGAGCTCACATGAGACTTTGAAAATGAGATTTGTCTCCCAGACTTGTTGACTTTCAACAGCAAAATGGCCCCATTTTTGCTTCTCTGTGGTGTGCCATTGTAGGATTTTACTTGTAAGAAAAAATGGGAACTCTTCTGTTTAAAAGCTGTGGTCCCAGACCTCCTCAAAACCAGCTTGTGATCTCTTTTTTATTTAATCTTCTTAAAATATGTATTTGTTAGTAACACTATTGAATGGATATATGCAGTGGCTTAATATTTGCAGGATATCACAGAAGATGTGACTGTGAAATGTTTTCACCATAAGCTGTGGTTTAATAAGAAAAAACAATGGAATAAAACCTAATCAAGCTTCGTGGCATTGGCAGAAATAAGAGTAGCCACGATTTGGAGAGGAACACACCGTTCTGCACTGAGACCAAAACTTCTCATAAAGGTACTATGAGATTAGAATACAAATGGCCAGGAAATAGTCTTAATTTTTGAATAGTGGCTGCTACAATTTACATTAATATATCTGAGAGTGTCATCCCCATGGGGATCTTTCAGTAGGATAATGTTAAATCCTACATTCTCTGAAAAGCCAGTCTCCTTTGGGTAAGAATGCCTATTCTGAATGGTAACGCAATAGAGATGATGTGATTAGGAAATGGATTTGTTTAGTGGCACATGAGTTTTTTATTAATAACAAAAAATAAAGCCTGGGTTCTTTGATGTTAGTTATGGGTAGGGTAGTGGTGGATCTCTAATCAGAAGAAAAGGCTGTATGTATAGTGAAAAGCATAGGGTATTATAATCAGAAAGATTTATTGTAGTAACAGAATCAGATTATAAAGGGTACTCCTGGACTGGCGAAGAGCTTTCACCTATGTAAGATTTGATTTGCAAGACAAGCCAGTATCACAGATTCAGGGTGTTTAATTGCAGGAAAATGAATCTCAAAAATGGCTTGGTCCAAGAGTGGGGTTTCAGTACCTTATTCACAGCAGAGTTGTGAACACAGGGAGGTTTTCTGTTCCTTTTCATCTTTATTGGACAAAATTCACAGCCTTAAGGATAACATAAGGAGAGAACTGTTAAGGAAATCTCAATTTTTGTTTTAAGGGAAGCATCGTTAGTCTTCTGGAGGAGCTGTGAAAAAGTGGTTAATATTACTATTAATAGGTAATGCAGCAGACTGTAATCCTAAACTGTCAACAGGCAACTTGCTTCATTAATGAGAGATGGATTTGAGGTAGGAAGGGTTGGATTTATAATAAACAAAGAGGCCCAACACTAGATTGGGTACCAGTGCACTTGATAGTTTGCCAGTTGACAGATAATAAGCATAGTGTATCTCATGGAGGGGGAGTGAGGGTTTTGTTTATTTTCTTTATAGAAAGAAAACAAAACCTCTCAGGGATTTTAGTTTGCATTTCCAGGGGGAATTCCTGCTGTAAATGTTCATTGTGATTATCCACCCTGAAATTTTTGGTAAACAGAAGCTAAATTGCTAAACATTAAAAAGGTACAATGTCCATCTGTTTTGTCAGGAAACATTCAAAATTCGTTGATGAGAACACTTAAAATCCAAAGCACTTTGAAGCCCAAGCACTCTGAAGTGAAATTGAAAACTCTTGTTGCATTTCCTGGGCTTTGGATTAAGATCTAGTTCATCAGTACCCTTGAAGCATGGACTTAATTTTAACCATATTGATGATTTAATTAATTTAATGGAGTAATTCATGGTGTTGAGTGCTTTCAGGGCTCTGTGAGCAGATGTGAATTTGCTGCGTGGGTAGATTTCCATTGCAAGGTTGAGATCCCAATGTCCAAGAACTGAGACAAAACAAAGGCAAGTAGAGAATCTCTTGCCAAAACTGTTAGACATTCTGCTTCTCACTGAACTTCTCTATTGCTTTTTCTTTCTGTAACTAAAGAAATGACTTCTTTTCAATCCAGTTCAAGTAGGACTTACTTTGTTATAGTCTATATGGGATGGCTAAAGACAAGTAAGGTGGAAACATTGAAGAATAAATCTATCTCATAAAGTTTTACTTCAAAAGGATTTATCAGAAAAAATACCAAATAAAACCAAAGACTTAAACCAGCTGATGCAAAGTAGCGCAGAGGAAAGTCTCCAGCAATTTTGGAAACATGTCCAGAACTCGTTGGATTTCTCCACAATAGTCCATGAAATCAAGTTTCTATTGACCTTCACCCACAGCTGTGAAGGACAAGTCCAGCCTGGTCATAATGGGGGTTTGTGTTCATTTAGTGCGAACATGGGCAAAAAGCAGACAGAGCAAAGCAAGTGGCTGCTCTAAGCCTTTGACACAGCCAGAACAGAAGATTTCATGAGGCAGGGCAGCTTGAGTAAATTTTCAGCTAAGCAGATAAATACTATAAATATTACTTGTTCCCAAAAAAGAGTTCTGCTTCTTGTCTATGTATTGTTTGTTTTCTTTGAGCTAATTAACTATGCTATAAATTACTCTTCACTTTCCATTTCCTAATCCATTTCCTAATCACATCATCTCTATTGCGTTACCATTCAGAATAGGCATTCTTACCCAAAGGAGACTGTGTTTATTTATCTTATGGAATAAAATGTAGCACATGTCCATTGTCTATTTTAAGAAAAAAAAGGCAGTCTCTACAACTTTAGACTGTTTAAGTTGGACTGAATGTTATTTAGTTATCTTCTCTTGGGGAAAAAGGGCTATAGATTTAGGGTGTGTTATTTATATTTCAGGTTTTGCTCTGCTTATTTTTGTAAAATCTTACTTTAAAGGGAGAGGACTAAAGATTATTGTCCAAAAAAAACCAATACCCACATCATTGGAAAAAAATTCTGGTAGAAAATAGGGCTTCTTGTCCTTAATATTGGATGCTGTGTTGCCTGTAACTTTGTGAATGTTGTGTAATATTCATTGTAAAATTTGACTAGAGTCTTCCTATAAGCAAAAGATGTTTGTTCAAACTTGAGCAAAAAAAAAATAGATTCCTACATACAAAACTGCTGGATATTTAGGATAAATATGTTGATCTAAAATGTAGAGAGTATGTCTTCCTGAATGAGGGATTTCAACATAAATCCTTGATTTATTTGTTATTTGGTTAAAATGAAATGAACAACTGACGGTATCTGGCAAACACCATCTCACATATCAGTGATGCTTGATGAAAGATTTTAATTAGATTTCTTTCTTGTTTTTCTGGTTACATTTTTTGAAGTACCCGACTGTGTTTACTGTGGAGACTGAGGAACAGCAACTGTGACAGAAAACAAGCTTGGCTTAATAATATTTAGAGAGCAATCAAAGCCTGTAGTGTGTAGTTAAAACAAACAAATAACCAAACCAAAACAGACACCAAACTCAAAAATCAAACCAAAACACAATGAACAAACACATACAAAACAAACAAGCAAAACCAAAAATGGACTTTACATGAAAGATGAAGTGATATCTTTTCACTTCATTTTCAAGGAAAATGCTTTTACAACAAAGATGAAAAGCAGTGATGTGCTTCTGACAATTTTTAGGTGGCTTTGGTCTTCATCAGAGCCCTCCAAGAGGGCTAGAAAATTTAAAGTTTCTTGGTCCTCTGACAGATCTCTGATAAATTTTCAAAATACCTGGACAAAAATGATTAGACTGTTTATATCCTTGATTCTCTTTCTGCATCCTCAGTAAAGACTTAACTTCCCTCTCAGGGTTAATAGCTATTGTTGAAATAATTTGGCAAAGCACTCATAACCCAAAATAAAAACATGGAATCTGGTCAAAATAGATATTGGTGTAAATCACTTGGCTACCCATCTGTATTCAACAAACTAAACAGCCCTCTTGCAAAACTGACATATAAGAAATTTTATAAGGAAATGCACAAAGACATTTATCTGAATTTTTCTGTGATGTGGGCTTCTGTCAGCCAAATTCTACGGGAACTTAGGTTTGTCCAAATACTCATCTCTGTATGTTTGGAGCTGTGCCTTATGCTGTGCCAAACCAAGAATTATTCAAATGTGGGTTCTTGAGAGCGTGTTTTGCTCTCGTTGGTTCCCTGCCCACACCCCCAAGGTTACAGAGCTCCTCTAACTCTGTTGATGATTTGCCCTTTCCCTTCAGCACACTCATTTCCATGTTTTCATCAGGGGAATGTGGATACCTCTGCCGCCAGGCCCACTGGTGTTACTGCACTGCTTCCTGCCAGTGTCTGCCTGCTGTCTCACATGGGGAGCCTTGGCTGTGCAAATACACCTGCACACAAAGTTTAATTTAGCACCAAATCCCATAAAAGCTCCCTTTAACCAAGCTGAATTTGATCTGATTTTTAATAATATGCTGAAACAAATATTCTTTCATCCATGATCACCCAATTTACAGCATCAGTGATGAGAGCATTTGTTGGATTCATTACTTGACTACATAGTTTTTTAGTTGTTTATTCCTTTTAATGTGAATCTCTGAGGGAACGCGCAGTGCTTATGCCTCAAGAAAGAATTCATGTAGTGCTGTAGTTTATAACTATTCCTGATGTCCATGCTCGGGTATGAGATCAGTGCTGCCAAGGTACCCAGGACTGCCCCCCCAACTGTAATTAATCCAAGGTGATGGAGGAGGCCAATTCCATGACAAGCACAGTTGGCTATTTATAGATCCAGTGCCATCTCTGGTGTTTAATCACTGCCATGGCCAGGCTGCTAAGTGCTGCTTGGGCTTCTTGTGAATGCATGGGAACGGATGCACAGAGAATTTAATTTTTAGATCTAATATAAATTTTAGCAAATAGCCCAGCATGTGAGTAGAACTGTGTAAATTTATGCTGCTCTAAGTAACAGAATGCATTCACAAAAATGCTAATGTTTGTAAATTTTGAAGGAAAAAATGAAAAGCCATTTTGAGGAATCAATTTCTACCTAGTGTCCAGAGGAAAAAGCCCACTTTTATGACCTTTAGATAAAATCTACAAAGTATTGACCTTTAATTGCTAAATGCTTGATAAATTGAATATTGGAGGAGGGGACCAGTACAAAAATTCAGCAAAAGGTGACACATCTTGAGTTTAGCCCTCTTTGCATTATGTAATAACAGCACACCTCCTCTTCTGGCAATTAAAACCAAAATACGTTTTCTCAACAGTTAATAGGCCTTAACCTAAGTAATAAAATAAACTTTGTGAATATTTGCAGATATATTCTCTCTGTTTAATTTTAATTAAAAAGGTTCTTTTATCACCTCCTTGAGGGATTACTTGGGCAATTGTAAATAGGTGTTTGACTGCTGGTAGTTTGTCTGTCCTCTACACTACTGCATTTGTACTTTTGTGTGTCTTTCATAATTAAAGAAAAATATTTTCATTTGTCCAAGATACTACTTGAAAAAGCTGCTTTTCCATAAAATCTTCAGCTGCTTTTTTCTTTTCTTATTAAAAGCTTCCCTTTTAATATTCTGCCTGTACATAAATTCAGGGACTCTGTAAAAAGGAAGATAATCCTTTCTTTACCCATCTTACAACTGGAAAATTAATTTTTAAGTTAAAGCTTCCTGTTTCAACATTCTACCAAAATATTAATAAAAAAAAGTCAGACCTCTTTCAAAGACTTGCTTTTTATGTTTAAGGCCAGATGTTATCAGTAGATCATCTAGTTTGAGTAATATATAGCAACTAAATTATTTCCTGTCAGAAAAACTGGCTCTGGGCTGTGGCCAAAGACAAAAATTGTTAGGAGTCAGGCAAACATAATTTGAGATTATTTGAAAAAATTTTGAGATTCCAGGCTGATTCTCCAGATTCTGGCATCTCCTTTCCTTCCCAGCAGTCTTCCAGCTTATGTAGTACAAAAAGCTATTCCTGTAAGAGGGCACTGCCCATGTCTGGTGACCGAGGCACACTGACACCTATTTTTGGTTTTAACAAAGAGAGGAGGAAAAATACTGAAGTAAATTGCAGAACAGTTCTGGGGCTTCTAATGTTTCACTTCCTAGTTTTGGGTTGAATGTAGTCTTCTTATTTACAGGGAAAATATTGACAGTTAGACTTCCAAGATTTTAGAAGGTTTCACATCTTGTTTCCTGGTTGATTTGTGAGCTGCTCTAGCTGTGTTTGTGGTGCTCTTATGGAGAATATCCTAATTTTATGATGTGTAGTATGTGTAGCAATGTTATCCAGCAACAAGTGTAGAAAAATAGACGTATACATTAGGAATAACTGATGGCACATAAAGAGCATTATAAGAGTTTGTTTTTTAGTGAAAGTAATGTATTTATGCCAACCTTAGTTTTCTTTGCCCTGCTAAATCTTTTTACATTCCAGAGAAAGTTGGGGGGTTTTGTTTGTGGTTTTTATTGTTTGTTTGTGGTTTTGTTTGGGTTTTTTTGGGTTTTTTACTGAGTGTTTTGTTAATGCCAGGAGTGGTCCTATAGCTGTGAAATTCAGCCTTGTCTTACAGGAGGCCTAAAAACTCTGACAGTAAACTACAGAATCAGAACATGTTTCCAGCAGAGGCTTGTTCCAAGGCAGAGGGAGTTTATTTCAAAATCTGCAAAGAAAACTGAGCTTTCTGAAAGGTTGTTGTTATTCTAACTGTAAAGCCACGATAGGGCTGGGGATTCTCTTTCATGTCAGATTTTTGTCTCTGCAGATATGAATGCTATAATGAATGCATGAGGGAGCAGCATTTCATTTTCTCCTACTAGCTGAGCTCTGTATGATTGCTTCCAGACAGATGTGTGCAGTTCCATTGCTCTATGCAGCCATTAGTAGGACTTTTTAATTCTTTTTTAGTAGCATCTTGTGCTTGAAGGCTCTATCTTCAATCTACCTCTGTGAATTTCCCTCAGCCTTTATTCATTCTGCCAATACTGACATAATTTTAGTGTCATGGAATAGCTGCTGTGGACTGCTATCAAGGGGATATGTGTAGACCTATGAAAAAAAGGGAGCGAGAAAACATTAATTCATATTTAACTTGGTCTGCAGCTTTTTATCCCTCAGAAAAAGAGATAAAAGTCACTGAATTCTGCAAGTCTGGGAGCCAAAGTGAGACATGGGAAGTTGGACCCCTTTCCATGTAATATGTCTTGGGACAGTTCTTTGCTAATTCTTTGGTCTTTCCCATTCTGCCCTTAATCTGCCTGTCTGGTTTTGGATATGTCTCTGTCTGAGATGCTTCTGAGGAGATGAGCATGCCCTCCTCCATTCCCCCCTACTGATGTGACCAAGTGAGAAAACCAGCTGAATGATCTTGTATTCTCCCTGGTTTTGCCATGTCCTGTGATTTGATGTGCTGCTTTTCCTCCACTGTGGTTGAACACTCCTGCTCTTCCCTAAGCCCAGTTAACCTTCTCTGACTTTCCTCCTCAGGCTGCTCAGCAAGTCCCCAGTGCTGCTCACTTGGTTTATCTGCCTTCATGCTTTGCATGAACAGATGGTGGCTATTGCCACTTTTCTTGTTGTGCACAACCGAAATCCAGCCCAGCATAGCAGTGATTTGCTCTGGACTGAAATATCCCTTCACATACCACAGTTAATGCAGCTCAGTTGCCCTCAGCATTGCTTGTATTAAGTCAGAGGCAGGGACCCGTTAAGAGGCACTAGACTTCCTCAGAGTGGTTCAATGCAGTGGATTCATTATATGTGCTCAACTCCCTCCACTTGTAAAAATGAAAAATTCTGCTTTTGAATAACAACATGCTCTAGCTGACAAAGCTTTTAAGCTCTCTCAGAAATATGTTTTGATGCAGAGGAAAAGAAATCAACAGCAGAAAGTTCTGTTTAAAAATGCAGCTTGCTTTCTTGACTGGATCAGGCTTTTTTAAACATTTTTAATTTTTAAAAAAATTCTGATCACTCATGATAGGGAATAGTGAAAAGGGAAAAATCTGGACACAATATTTGGCTATAACAAATTATTTTTTCTTTTCCACAGGTGATATAAAATGTGTCATTCTGTCTCTGGTTGCCCAGCAGCTCGAAATTAGCAGCTGGATGTCCTTTGATCATCCTTTCATTGATAACACCTGGTACTGCACTTGCCATTTCCAGTCCTGGGTCAACCCAAAACCTTTGCTGTGGTACAGTAATTGCTGTCTGGCTGTTCTCAGTATCTGTTTAGGAAGTAAAGTTTATGGTTTGCTGTTGGGTAAGGAAACAGTTCTTACTGTGAAAACTGATCATGAAAGTATTAAATTTTAAAGATGAATTTTAATCCTGGTAGGGAGCACCCATTGACAGGAATTCACTGCAGACTTGTGAAGCCTCCAAACACTGATCATTTCTTTCCCTTCATTCTATTCTAATTAAAGAAGAAGAATTTAGTAAAACCCCTTTTCATTGCTTCTTGAACAGCGCCTCAGTGGCTGGCCCTAGCAAGGGAAGCTGTTTTGTCACCAAGCAGTTCTGGCTTACAGAGTTCCTGTTCTTGCCTGCTTGTTGCTGCCTCTGCTCCAGAATGTTTTACAGGTGTACTGAAACACATGTTTTGTGCAGATCTGGCAGGGACTGAATCAGAGTACCTATGTGGATAAAGAATAGCCCCTTTCCTTTTTATTTTGCCCAGACCCTGATGTGTTTCTCAATTCAGCCTTACAAACAGTTTTATTGGCACAAGATGAGGTGGCAGAGTGCTGCAGAATCTGTAACTGCAGATAAGAAAAGACAATTTCTTACATTGGCAAAGCTGCCAAAACCCTTGTCTTGTGAAACTTCTCCCTCTAGTTATCTTTTCATCAGGCAACTGAGGAAATTGAATTGTAGGCCTTAAAGACAAAAAAAACCCCATCAAACTCCACAATTTTGTAGGTTTCATGTGTAGTCTGATAAAGTCCAGAGCATCCCACTGGAATCACTCAAAACACTTTCAGAGCCAGCTTTATTTGGCTGATAGGCTGCTAATTTTTGGAAGTTCATAATCTCTAGTGATAAAGAAGTGAGTCTGTCAGAATTTTCATCCCTTCACAAAGGAGAATAAAAACTATGAACTTCAGGGCTCAAGTTTAGATTGCTGCTAAGTTATTCTTGCCTTGGATGGATTTTAAAAGTATGTGTGTGTTTGTTTTTTGATAGATCTGGAAAGTGGTGTAGAGTTAAAAACTGAAGTCTAGGGTTAGAAAACCTGAGCAATTTCCAACCTTTATTCAGCTTTGCTAATGCCTGGATTATAGAAACTAAATACCTACCCCTTCTGACAGGAGTTAATCACTGCCATTGGTACTGTTGCCAGCTGTTGGTATTTATTAGTTCTAGCACAACCATCTAGAGTATAACAGACTAGAACAGCGGTGAGGACTCCTGAAAAAAGGCCTAACATAGGTTTAAATATTAATCACATTACCTGGATATTGAATTCATTGCTCTTGAAAAAAATGTACTGTCCAGCTGAAACTTTTAATCGAGACACTCTCATTCTGGAGTTTTAATAGTTTGAATAAAAGGAAATACTAAGGAAACACTTTGTTTGCTGTTATGGGGGTTTATTTTTTGAGATTATTTTTCCTTTTAATGCAATTCTTGGTGGTAGTTGAGAAAAAATGCAGTGTTGTTAGTGAGGACCTCTTCTTGGTTTAAGAATTACTAAATGGTATTGATACCTTTTTCATATTGAAGAAATGAAAGATCACTGAAAAATCTCTGTGTCATTTCTTTAGTTATATGCAGAATTTTAAATTGTGAGCAAGATACCCAACAACTACTTTGAAGGCGTTCCAGTAATGTTACACTTGCTGAGATGGAATGTATTCAATTCCTTAATGCATGCAGGAAATCTCCAACCAATAATTTTTTTTAATGCATGAAAGAAGCAGCTTTGCTTATTTCTGTGGCCCATTTCTCAGCCCAAGTGCTGAGAAAAGAAGCATAAAGGTGAGGTTCTAGACACAGCTCCCCAGTCAGTAGAGACACTTTCCTTGCATGTAGTTGTCAATGTCTCAAATTGTCTTAGTCATGCTGTGTTACCTTTAAAAAGATATTTCAAACAATCTCCTAAAATTTGCTGGCTTAACTGCTGGGACAGTGGTGGGCAGATGAAGCAAGAACAGCTAATATGAAGCGTGGCATAGAATATGTGGTATTACCATGTACCAAAACTGATCAACTTCTCAGCATTTTTGCAGCATGGATGCAACCTTCCATAGCCAAAAAAAAAAAAAAAATTGTGAATTTTTCTATTTGACAGCCAAAGTGTAAATTCACAGACCTGTTCTAACTTATTATTGTCATAGATGTATTTTAAATGTGATTATTCCAAGGTGGTTTTAATTACTAATTATGTAATCACTGAACTTTTAAGAGCTTTTGATTAACTCACGGGCACTATTAAATAAATTGAATTGCTGTTGTAAAGCTAGTTACAATGAAAAATTACTTCAGAGGAAGTTAAAATAGACATATATTTATGTGTTTGTATTTATAAATGGTACAGATTGCTGCTACTTCAGTAAGTAGGTCCAGGTAGATAGCCAAGAAATCAACAAAATTGGAATGTCAGAGGAAAAGATAATGAATTGTTCAAAACTGGGGCTATCATTACAATTATTAGCAGTGCCTGATGATTCAATGTCTATCTCCCTGGCAAAGCTGGATGATGCTTAGATTTCCCTGGAACAGCTGTGTTATCTTCAATTGAACTTTTTGGTTTGTTGTGAAATTCTGCCTGGGAGCTCCACCCAGATTCTGGTAAAGAGAGTTAAATAGTGCTGAGAGGAGCTAAAGGTGGTCATAGTTTTCCCCTGCTGCTTCAATTCCTGTGCTGTGTGAACATTGCTAAGTGAAATTTGCTCTCCAGTCTTGGAGCAGAATTCTGCATTCCAAAGACTATTGGGGAATAGAAGTGGGTGTTTTAATCTCTTCTGAAAAGTATTCAAGGTACAGCAGCGGAGTGACCTGAACTTGAAGGTGCAGTGATGCATGGTGTGCCTTAGATCTTGGCTGTCCCACTGGACACTTTCAGACCTCAGCATTCCTTATGACTCCTCCTGGTAAATGAGATGTTGAACCCATTTGTTCTTACGGCAGGGGAAAGCTCTGAGCAGCTGATATCTGTGGTCTGCTCTGTTTCTAGCTCTGCAAGCACTGCTCATCTTCCGTGTTTGTAGCTTACACATTCTATTGCCTGCAGCTCTCAGGCTGCTCTTTTGCTGCAAAACCAACCAGCTCATTGTACCAGTTTATTTTACTCACTGAGGTCCTTATAAAAACAATAAAGAGTAGTTAATTAGAAGTACAAATATGAGTAGGTGATGCAGATAATTCTTAGTTTCCTTTTTTCTAATGTTTGATGTACCTCTTGTCTCGGATTTGAAAGACAGGTGTCTGCTAAGGAAGGCAGAAGCCCCCCTTGAAGTGGCAGATATAACCCCTTTTCCCTCCAAGTTATTATATTTTGAAATCAAGGGCCTTTAGGCAAAGATGTGGGAAATAGGAATAACAGTTCTTTACTATATATATATATATATATATATATATATATATATATATATGTATATAACCAGTCAAAACAAAACAACAACAACTATGACAGTAACAGCAAACACAAACCCAGTCCCAGCCTTCTCGGCTGTCAGGCCCTTTCCCCTCGGGTGCAGTTCCGCTCGCAGCCGGCAGGGGCGCTGGCGGCTCCCGGTGAGCAGGGCAGGTGCGATGGTTCCCCCGCGGCTGCAGGGGGTGCTCCGGAGCGAGCTCGGGAAACACGCGGCACCGGTGCCCTGGGATCCCGGGAAGGGATGGAACAAAGGCTTCACAAACCGCTGGGCAGCCGATCCCGGACTCTCAGGAACAGCAGGCTGGAACAGCAGGCTAGAACGGCAGGCTGGAGCGGCAGGCTAGAACGGCAGGCTGGAGCGGCAAGGACGAACGCAAATCCCGGGTGGCAGGCGAGATGTATCCAGATGGGAGAACCCCACGCAGGCCCAGGCAGGCAGGGCGAGCAGGGCTACAGCGTAGCGAAAGCTCAAAGCAGCAGCGGGGCAGGGCAGCCACAGCTCGGCCTCCAGCAGGGCAGGGAAAGCGGCTTTTGGGGTCCCGGCGTTGTTTCCAGCAGGAAGAAAGAACGGCCGAAAGAAAGAAGCCGCAGCTCCTTTCTCTGCAGCCTCTCTCTCCGGATGCTCAGAGCGAACTGACCCCACACCCAGGTGTAGACAAAGGAGTAGCCAGGCCCGCCCCACCCCCCTTTTTGTCTTTCTTAAGTACAGCTATTTGTCCCCTAGCAACATGCATATGGGAGAAAATTCCTTTAACAGGAAAAAAACTAAGACTAAACTAAAACTCCAACACCTCTGCAGAAAGGGAAGGGAGTTCCTCTGATTAAAAGAATGTTTAGTCATCGATAACAAAATTTGGGGTTTTGCTTGTTTGAAAACAATGTCATGGTTCTATGACAAAAACATCTTTGAAACTATTGAGTAGTCTATCTGTACTTAGTGTTCACAATACCACTGACCATAAATGTTGAATGATTTTTAAGCAGCAATATCTATTTGACTTGCTTGTTGGGCTATGGGACATACCTCTCTTACCCAGTGTATTAAGATGAGAGCTGTTGGTGTCAGACTAATTCCAAAGCTGCATGTGTAGACTGTCACCAAGAAAAACATTCTCATGATGCACCCTAGTGCACAATTTGCTGTCTTTTTGCTGCAAGGGGATGTGAAATAATTTCCTTTGCATTTGTAAGCCACTGTGTGCACTTTGCCTTCTTAAAGGTAGTAGGGTTTAATTGCTCCAGGCTGAACCTTGCTGCTTGCATAATTCAAACTGTGATGTAGATGTTGGGAGAACTGAAGGGGAATATAAAACTGGAGAACAGCTAGCAAGTAGAAACGTGGAACAGGAGCCTCGTCATCACAGCATGTTGGCATTTGAAATGAACCCAAATACTGCAGTTCGCTTTTGGATATGGATAAAGTTTTTTAACTTAGAAACCAGCTATTCAGTTTAGTATCCACCCCTAGATAAAACATTTCCACTTTGATTAGAGCAAAAGTTGTGCCTGCTTACTGGAAACAGCATTCTTGGGAGAGAATTTTGTCCTGGCTCTCAGGAAAAGCCATGAAAGATGCAGTTGCTTTCACTTTTGTACCTATCCGCTCATATTGTCTCTCTCTTTGATCTACTTCTCTGTGAGGTTTTAAAATACCTCTAATTCTGGGATAGAAATTCCGTATTTGTGAGAAGTTTTAGGTTGGTATGGGGGAGAGAAGGAAAGAGACTGAGAAGCAGCAGAATTTTATTGTCTGCTGAACAAGGTTGGGATTTCTTATTGACTGGTGAAGCATCTCCAGGAAATGACCAGGTACAAAGGGAACCTGATGAGGGTGATTCAGTTGCTTATATCGCAGAAGTGATGTGAACAGTGCTCTGCAATGATTGGTTTTGAGTGGCTTTGGGAATTCAGGCTTTCTTTCAGAACTCTGTAGAATGCATCAGAACATAATTACTGTCATTTGTCCTTGAAAGAGAGAAATTTTATTCCATGGTACAGTTGTTTGGTTTATGCTATCTGTGTTTGCCTCATGTCAGTCTGGGTAAGACTGTGTTGCCCTTTTCCTGATGATATCCAAGCTTTATACAATGCGTTGTTAGCAGGAGTGTTTTCATTTGTTGCAGGATAAATTGATCCCTGTGTTCAGCTCATAAAGCCACGAGGATTCTCTGGAATGAAAGGCACTAGGTAAATATCAGACATACAACCTATGCCATTTTTGTAGCTCTTATGTTTAACTGTTATTTGCTAATATATATGTTTATTACTATATTTCTAGATGTAGCAGGTGTTTGTTTTATTTTATTTCTCGATCAAAATATTGGCTGTTTTCTCTCTGTAACAGGAGGTCTTCTAAGTTGGTAGAGTGTAAAACAAAATCTGAATACTCTGTAGTACAGAATACATCCAAAACTCAAGTTATCCATGCACCAGCAAATCCACTGACACACTGAGAACTTGGGAGGGGACAAGAGGCTGTTCTTAATTTCAGTCATTCTTTATCCATCAGTACAAGCTGAGAAATTCACCGATGAATTATCTATTTCTGTGTTAACTGTTGATTGGGGTAAAAGCAAGATCCTCAGGTTTTAGAGCTGTATGATTTCATATGCAGCCAAAAGTATAGTACAGCTAGTAGTTGTAAAGGAATTGAACTTAATATTTTTAATAGGAGGGCTAAAAATAATCTTTATATAGTCAACATTATTCTAAATTGAGTAGTTGAAATCTATTTGGCAGGAAACACATTTCTAATTGTGTGATATATGAGCATTTTTATTTTATATAAATAATCATATGTAGTGCACAGTTCTCTCTAAATATTTACCAAATAGAAAAGTAATTTTTTAATTAGATCTTGCTACATGATGATTTACAACCACTGGAAACAGGCAAAGAAAGGCCAAGGCCCTAAGATAGTTGTTAGTTATGTCAGGTGTGATCCATCAGGGGTACAACCTGTGGGTGGCACCTTTTTTTTGGGTCAAAATGTGGGTAAGGAATGTGGTAAGAAGTTACAGAAGAAGAGGGGAGCTGTGGCAGAATTCTTGCTGAATTTCCATTGAGTTGCAGGTTTTAAGTGTGTGCTAAATGCAGACATTGGTGAATCAGAGCCTAAAGGTTATGGCCATTTGTTTTGGGGGAAATCAATACAATTGAGAGTGTGCAGCTTCTGTTATTTGATGGCAGCCAACTTGAGTCATGGCAGTTAACAGATTAATTTTTTAGGTGAATTAGGACCTTAAATCCTGTTTTTGAATGAAATGTAAGCAGCTCTGACAGAAGTTAGTGCTCTTAAAGCATCTATAATTTTTATAATAAGAAGAAAATCAAATATATCAGACTTTGTTATCTTTGAAAACATTGACTTTTTCCCGCCTAAAACTTGGATCAATACAGGAAACTCCCTTTCTTTTTTTTTATAACTGCAACTTTTAATTACCTGTTGTCCTCCACACGATGACATTTACTTCAAGTAGAGCAAGTTGTAGATTCCTAAATTTCCCTAAAGGGCTATAATTGTAATGCTACATGTGTGATAGGAATATTTGAATTGTTGATATGAAATGTCAAAAAAGTCTTCAATGGATTTAAACACTGAATTTGCTCCTGCTGACATTATAATCTACACAAGCACAAAATGGCAGCACAAAAAGGAGGCTGAATTATATTCTGAAATACTTCAGAGAAGTGAAAAGATGAACTTACGCTTTTTTTGGTTCAAAAAATGCCTCATTCTGTGGAAAGAATTGAGGCACCTGAGTCTTCATTGCAAAACTGTTTTGCTGTATATGGTTATGCACAGAGTTAAACATGAACAGACAAATACAGGTTTAAAACTCAGCATTTCTCATGTACATGGTAAAACAAGGTGTTTAAAGCTCCTAACGTGCCAGTGTGTAAAAGACATTTAGGGTATGGAGTGTCTGTTTTTAAACTATTAAGATTAATCATTGATCTTTACTCCTAGCCTGACACAGGGTCAAATCTGGATAATAAGGAGGCCATTAATATTACAGAAAATCATTATATGATTAATTTCTAAAAGGAGGACTGTTTCTGAATGTCATCAAGTTGTCCCATCTATATGAGTTGTATGAAAGAGCTGTACTATATTAATTTGCCAAGAACATAACAGGTTACGTGTGATACTCATTCTAAATAATTATATTTCTCTATAATTTAGTCCTATTTTCTGACTTTGTCCAGAAAAGTTGCTTCTTAAATGCTGTATCTTCAGTGTGATGAAATTCAGAAGCTTTTGTATTAAATTCATAGTATTTTTATTCTGTATTTATCAAACAGCAAAGGATGAGAACCCAGAAGATTAAATGACCATCAAGTTATTATAACCTAAAAAAACCCACAGCCATATTAGCTGTAAACTTCTTCTTAGCCCAAAAATTTGCATAAGAACTTTTTTTAAGAAATCCTAATGTCAGGAGTAATACCTGTTGAATTTTTTTTGTTCAGTGTATTTTGATGAAGCTCATTAAATGATTTTTATGCCTTAAATTCATCTCCGTTATTAGCTGATATAAAGCCTAATCAGTAAGTGGATGTTAATTCATGTCATATAACACTGGACTTCCCAGAAGATTTCTCTGCATGGCATATAACATATTCATAGCAGTTCTGAGAAAGACACATGATTGATACTGTTCCATTCTCCATTCCTGATGGTTATCCAGCAGTGACAAATGTTTCCACACTTAGCAGTAAAAAGGTACCACGACTGTCTGAAGTGATGCTTAACACAGAATTAGCTCTTTCTCAACTTGTTTCCCTTCAAATTCTATCTCTTTTCAGCGCAAGTCATTTAGAGTATAAAAATGATGGAAAGATGGGCATTTTGTTAAAAATGGTCAGGAAATTCAGGCCTTTTGACACATTCTTTTGGTTAACAAGTTTTTTCTCTATGCAAACTAATCCAATAAGGTTTTTTCAGTGAGTGTGTTATGCTTTTTACAAAAAGCACCAAGTTATGTATTAAAAACATTTTATGCCCAGTAAAGGATTTTAGGTACTGATATTCTTGGAGGCATAAGTAGAGAATATCTTAATAGTAAAAATAACTTGAGGAAAGTTGTAGGTTATTCCCTGGAAGTCATCATTTCTGTGTAAGCACCTTGTATGTTCTAGTATGACAAGTTAACAAAAAGGCTGGTGTACTGGAAACTGTGGCCTATACAGAACTTTTTATCTCTGTTTAGTTTGTGCTGAAATGTTACAATGATGAATGACTTTCAATTCCCACACTTTCCCTCCTGGCACTAACAAATTTTCATTTGGTGCCACACTTTCAAGTCAGACAGATTATACTTTTCAAACTGGAAAGTCCCATTACGGAACTATTTGAAAACTGTGCTGACACCTGTAAACCTGAACAGATCATTATTTGCAGTTACCCCCTCAGCTTTCCTTTCATACTCTGGCTCCTACAATTAAGTCTCCTGCTGTAAGCAAATCAGCAATATTTTTAGTTTTCTTGCTAGATCGTTGTTATATTTGTCTGTGCTCATAGCCATATGGGTCACATATCGCTCCTAACATACTCTTGTGCCACCAGCCAATATATATTCTGTCACAGTAATAAACTAATAAAGATGCTGCAATGGTGCTATGATTATTGTGGAAGCCCAGCATCTTAAAATATAGCTTAGATACAAATTTACCAAGTAATGGTATGAAAAATTTTTTGGGATAGGAAAAAGGAATAAAAGGGGAAGTTGTCTTGAGTAAGCTTCTGGGTAAGTAGAATTTCTGCCACAAGAATGTTAAAATTTTAACAAAGTCATAATGTGAAGTGTCTTTAAAAAAATGAAGTATTGGAATGTAAAATTAATTTTGCAATTATAAATGAAATTAAAAAAAACCCAATCTGGAATCTCCTGTTGATTTACTGAACAGAGGGCTGTATCCTATTTTTTTTTTAATATGAGCAGAGTCCTACCCCATTTCTTGAGGCACGAGTTGCATTTTCTAAGTGATTTTTTATTCCATCCAACCACTAGTGAGTATCCCAATGGTTGTTTTTCCTGCCTCTTTGTACTACTCAAGAGGTAAGATATGACTCTGTTGTCCTCTACCCATTTGCTTGTGGGTAAAGCATACAAGGAAACTCAACAGGGAAAGCAAACAGCCCTGTTTGTCATTACCATTCCTCGATTGTACTTCTGTGGCTCTTCCCTCTTCTATATAAAGATCCTCAGAGCAGATGAGGTTTCTTCTTGAAGAGCCTGACCATGTGAGACTATTCATAAATAACTCATTCTTCCTTGCTGGAAGTGAGACTAGACCTCAGTGTTCAGATGGACCAGCCAGGAAAACTGGAACACAACCCAAGCTGGGCCACAGTGGGACAACTGTTCTGCTTAACATACTGTCTCTGCAAGAAAACTGATAATGTTGTGCAGTTAGGCACCTTGAAAATTAAAAAAATACTGATAGTTTATTTTTATGCAGTTCTAGTTTAGTCCTTTTACAAGTTTGCGGGTAGGTCTTTAGCATTGTATGAAGCCAAACCTTGCATAAAGGAAGTGGTTTTGTCCAATCAATTAGGACTAAGTGAATACACACGTATAAATTAATGTGAGAGTTAGTTCAGCCCTGTGTGAATGGCCATTAGGATAATGGTCTGATTTCTGCCCTTCTCTGATGAAGTCTAATGAAGTATTAAACTCTGTAATGCCTAAATTTTTCTGGAGTTCCATCAGAAGTTGTGGAAGTGTGTTTCTGTTTGGTTTGGTCTGGGGTCTCCCCTTAGAATTTGTACCCTTTGTATTAACCCAGTTTGTACCCTCCCAGTTCTATGTCAATTGCTTTACTTTCCTTCTCTGTCTCCTCCCAAGCCCCTGCCAATCGCACTGGCACCCCTCCCAGGCTTCTAGAAAGCTCTGGCTGGAGCGTCGAGTGATTGGCCTTGGGGAAAGGGTTCCTCCCTCTCTTGCCCCTGATTGGTTCCCTTGTGTGTCCCTCATCCCATAGACCGCACCCTTCCCTTTTCTGGTTGGTTATCCTTGTGACCCCTCCCTTGTCGCCACCCCCCCTATAAAACCTGCTGCACGAGTCTTCCAGACTCACTCAGATCTGGATTCCCCTGGGAGGTGCGGTCTCGTGCTCGAGGGCATAGTAAACTTCCCAGATTTCACCCAGATTGGAGTCTGCCTCCTTCTTCCACCCCCTGCCTCTATTGCTGCGGTCCTGTGGAAGGACCCACGAGCCAGACCTCTGGTTTCCTGGATTCTGGAGGCTGGCCCCCACAGCCTGCTGCATCCAGAGCTGACCGGGCTGAGTGGGAACTGCTCCAAAAAGGACGCAGAGGCAAGAAGTGATGCTATTACATGACTTTCTTCACATAATAAAGAAGGTGTCAAAATATAGACTATTACCTTAGAGGTTTCTTGGGTTTTGGTTTGTTTTTTTTTTTTAATGCTTTAGGAGTTTTATCTTACACGTTTTCAAGTAATGATAGAATCAGTAGATATCCACGGTTTCACTAATTCCAAGGCAGAAAAACTCAAATTTGTTTTCAATGTTAAAACAATTGCCTACTTTATTTTCCTGGTAATTCCTTCAGAGATTTTCATTCAGTCATTAAATACATTAATTTACATTGCTCCCTTCTTCCAAGTTTTCCATAGCAATTGGCAAAATCTATGAACCTGCAGTAGGTTTACAGGCAGCATGTTCACCAAAAGTCAGATTCAAGGTGAATAAAGCTATCTATTTTCGGTTTGTGGGATGGCAGTAAAGTAGCAAGAATTTTTTGTATTAATGAGTTTTGTTATGCACTGGAAAGCACCACGAACTCAAAGTAAGCTTAGCAACTATTAAGTATGACATCTCTTCATAAGAGACTGATTTTCTTTTTTCTGAGCCACCATGTGGCTTGCAGGATTTGATGGCTGTAGGAAATTTTTAGCTGCCCAGAAATTTGTTGATGAGGAGTTGAAACAGAACACAATTCCTTAAATGTGTTCAGAGGATGTTTCCTACAAAGGAAAAAGCATTTTAGGCATAGACTTTTGAAGATTTAATTGTGACTGGCAAGGAAAAAGGAGTGTTAAAAATGTCAAGGTGAAGGAATACTAAGAGCAGCTGTCAGCTGTGCAAGTGGTGATCTCTTGAGATAGGAAGGAGAAAAAATAGCAAAATAAAAACAATACATTTCAGTATGACAAACTCTTAAACTCCTAGAATTGGTCAGTAAAATCCTCTGGGAGGCTTCTCAGAGGTACTAAAGAAAACTGCAGTCTCTTGAGTTAATTATATTAGAGGTAAAAATACATTTCCCAATATGGAGGGAAAGGCAGGAACCACGTGAAGTCAGTTGGTAAAGCCGAAGGTTTGTGTTGAAGGGCTGAAAAGCAGCTTGCAGCCAAAGAAGGGGTCTTGTTACCACACTGGATCCCTTGCCTTGAACTGCTTTGGGTGCTCTGCAGCAGACAGGGACCAGACTTGGAGAATTGAACTTGGTGAGAGTTCTTGGGGTTTCTGTGGACTTGTTTACAGCAGCTCACTGCTAATTCAGAAATTATGTGAAATGATGACAAGTGTGTGGATACCAGGCGTGGCATGTGGGTGTCAGACTTTACAGAGAGTGCATACAAGGTCCTCTTGCTAAAAAAGGATGGAGAAGCCTGGCATTACTATGTGTAGGGAAAAAAAATCAACTAAATGAAATAATATTAAATGCTACAGAGCTGGTCAGAAAACTGTAAGGAGAAACTCTAATATTTTCATGGAAAGTGCATGGAGATCCCCTCATGTTTCAGTCCATACTGTTCCTTTTCATCAATTCAATGCTTTGAATGATGGTATATATAGTCTTCAGTCAAAGCCCAGCTGAAAGAAACTTTCAGAGTTGAAAATGTTGGGGGATATACCGACAATTCAAAATTACCTTGTTAAAAAGGTGAATATCAGTGGGGAAAGAAGTGAGATTGGAAATTGTTCAATCATAAGAAGTGCTTGTGCATGAGAAGGAACAGCTAACTGGATACTTGTTTTTTGCAAAAAAAAAATGTAGATTTTGCAAGCAGTTGACTCATCAGTGATAAGACCTCTGAACTAGATCCATTAAGTTGTCTAGAGTAAATGTAAAATCAAATAACAGTCTTTTTCTGGCTACTGCTATGAGGAGAGAGGAGAAAACCCAATCACTGTGGTTGTTAGTCTACTGTTTCCTCAGGTTTCAGGAAGCAAAACCAGATTGCATTTAAAAAAGAGATTAAAGTATGTGCAATAGGGAAAAAGTGTCAGTATTGCATAGTTAACTCATCTATTATCTACATACTCTGAAGAAGCTTAGAAAGTGTAATAATGCATATGTATGTATTGAAACCAAAGTGTGCCATTACCATGGGATTGTCTTCAATGCAGTCCTGTTTCAATCAAAGTAAGCACAGCTGCGCCTGTTTCAGCTCTGATAGGAAAAGTTGTGAGTGCAAATGGAGGAAATGCAGAGACTGAATTCTCATCCATCACTGTAACACACTGTACCATGGGCTGAGCTGTGATAAGGGATCCTTGTCACACTGCAATTTCCAGCTTCCTGAAATACTTCTTTGTACTATGCCTTTTAGGGGGTGATAGAGGGTGAGGGAAACACAACATGGACATTTGTGGAAACTTGAATGAAATTGCTGTGAAGTTGCTTTTGATGCAGCTCCTTGGACTGCATTCGATGTTTTTAAATGACAGGACAAGCTTTGTTTAAAACACAGCTTTTAAAAGTTTGCCCCTCTAATTTTTTATTTTGCTATTTGATTGGTAGAACCTTTTGCGTTGTCAGTGACTCTCTACCATTTTTCATGCAGAAGAGAAGTTTTGGGCAGTTCAGGCTCTATTATGCCAAATGCTGCTTGCTGTTTACAGAAACTGTTAATAATAAGCCAAAATCTTTGCTGTCCTTTTTTAGTAGTTGCGTATTTTTCTGCTGCAGTCTGGCAAGTGGAATTAGAGAACAGTATCTCAAAACCACTTAATGCCTATGTCTGCTGTGAATTTTTTCTACTGGTATTTTTTGTAAAAAGTGATTCGAGTATGGAAGTGAATATTTGTATTCAGTCAGTGAGATGCGTGGTCTTCAAGTCCTTGAACAGAACGTACTGAATGAGGGGGTTTTAATTAATTTTCCGTACACAACGTTTGTCCTGGGATAGGAGGGAGGCTGATTTTACTAAGTGCCTGCCTGGGATGTATGTGCTATTCATTTATCAGTTCTTTGGTTTCTTTAGCTTCTATAGTATTTTCTTAGCTTCCAGCTGATATCCTGGACTGGAAGTTATGTTTTATTTTATTTAACAGGAAAATACTGTGCTTGAAGTGCCTTCAGTGCTTTGCCCAAGTTTGTTCGTGTGTGTGTGTGTGTGTGTGTGAGTGTATATATATATATATATATATATATACATATATGGTTTTTCTGGTCTTGCTTATACTGCATAATATTCTAAAATAGTCTTAATTCTTCTCTCACATCACTGATCATATTCCTTTGTTAACTACATGGAACATATTGCCACTAAGCATTGTTGATAATTACGCTCCTAAAGCTCATTTCTGTAGGAGAGCCATATGGTACACATAATGATACATAACACTGATGTGGTCTTCCAGTTACCCATAAGTGAGTAACTATTTGAAGTGAAACTGATGTTTATTCATCCCTTTCAGGAAAAAAAAGATAATTTTATATTTCAAGAAATGAAAGATGATAGAAAAACTTGTTTTCTTGAAATAGAATCTTAAATTTGCACTGTGTGGTGACTGGGAGGTATTTAGTGTTAGGTAAAGCTGAACTGGAAGTAATCTACAGAAAAGAAGTAAAAACCTCCTTTAAACCTCTACTAAAACTGTTTGGAAGTGAGGCTACTTGGCAAGAAGCTATCAGGACTAAGTGATGGATAAACTCCTTGTGATGAGCAAAAAGGTAGGGCATGAACTCATCTTGCGTGTTTGCTGCAGCAGCTGAGGCCAAGGAGTCTGCATGACTGATTGAACTTGGCATTCATATAGGTGTTGTCACTAACAGATTTTCTTGTGCCTTTGGAGCTAAGAGGGAATCCAGCCTTTTCCACAATCCAAGGAGGCTGCAGATGTGCAGTCCCTGGTCACAACCACCCAGCTTCACTGTGAACACAATCAGTGCAAACTGGGATTGACATGTTTTCACGTCAATGAATGCTCTGCAAGCAGCAAGAAAAAACACCCCCCAACTAAACAGAAACGAGAAAAAAAGCCCTGCCTGGTCTTCAGCCTTCTGATTTATTGGGACAGTAACTTGTGGATATTGCCTGGCTACTATTGTTAATGGCAGCACACACAGGAAGGAGATACTGTTATGAATTTCCCAGTTCACTTCCTTTTCACTGTATTTCACTGTAATCTGTCTGTCCTAATGTGATGTATTCCAGATAAATTGAACAGGAAAGTCATTCATTATTGTGAAAAAGGAGGGAGTTGAGTTAAAAGCCTAATTTGTCAAGTAAATGAAAATTGTCTTTATTCTGATCACTTGCTTTTGGTGAAACATGGACAATTTCAGAATCCCTTTTTCAGAGAGAAGAAAAAAATCTCACTGTTCCAATTAGAGCTCTTTGGGAAGCACTAATTATTATCTTTCGTAGGAGAGAAAAAAATAATGAGCACTTCCATATTGTCACCACTAACCTTGATTAGTCCTAGAGATAAAATTCCAAGAAATGCCTTTTACGTTGGTTTCATACAATATTCATTATACTTCTAATTGGCAGATTTTAATAATTTAGAGCTGATTAGTATCTTGAATATTTTCTTTATTCAAATATTACTGCTAAAACTGTCTTTGGCTCAGAGAAGGTCCAGTATAGACATCTTTACGTTCGAAGGAAAAGTGTTCTCTTCCTGTGTGTATTTGCTTGCCACAAAAGAAGCATTCCAAGGAAGAGGTTTCCCAAATTCAAGTCTTGAAATATGTGCCCTAATACGGCACTTACCCATCTCCTTGGGAATGCTCATCTGCATAAACATTCCGATCAATCCTTCACAAGATTCCTGTTATCTGGAACCTAAGGGACTGGAACTTAAGAGTTTTCTTTGTGCCCTCTGTAAGTAAACTTGCACACCTAATTTAAGCTTGCTTGATTCTTTAAAGTATTCCTTTCAGTATTTGGTGAAAAACTTCCCAGCAGAAAAGCACACTACCAGTTTGAAAGTACCCTGTATGTAGCACATCCCCAGCAATCAGGGCACGATGACTGATTACTCTTTTTTTTCCCCAAGATAGCTCTACTTCAGTGAGGTTTGCAACTGCTAAGAAAAATGTGGACGATTTTGATAACCTTTCAGGAAGAAAATGGAAATTTTCTGAGGTTCAGTGTTTGTTAGATCTTGTTGTGACTCTGTAATAACAGTGATTTTTGGCATATATGTACATGCATAATTTTCACTATTACAATAGAAAAAACCTGCTACTGATGCAAGATTCCCAAAATCTTATTTAAAATATCCAGTGATGTTTTTAATCAATAGAGGAACTGGATGCCCTTACTGCATGCAAGAAAAGCTTGCTTAAATAAAACCAGCTAAACTAATCAATTCTGAACTTTATTCAAGCAGCATAACGGTAGTGTCAAGATTTCGGCCACACCTGGTCTGAAAATTGATAATGCTGTTAAGAGACACTTCAGTTAACTTCAAAAGTAATTAAGCACTCATTACCCAACTTTATTCAAAGTGTTACAGTTTTGATGTGGTTTTGACTTGTTTCATGGGCTTCAGTTATCAAGTCATTTTCCACTGACTGCTTTTTCTATTCTTATGTGAGCTGGTGGTTTTACATCCTCTTGTATTTGCTTTAGCAAGCACACTCATTTAGAGTCTGTAAACGGAGTGTAAATTGCCTCATCTTTTCTCTTAACTATTATCAGACCTTACTTGAGAGAACAGAGCCCTTATACTATTTCTAAGGCATAATTTCTGTTTAAAGAAATGGAATAGAGGGAGACTGAAAGCTGGGCAGAACCCGAAACCAGGGAGTTAAATGCTTCAGATGTTATATTTTCAGCTTTTAAGGTGCCAGCAAAAATCCTGAGCTTCAGTATTACTTTCAGACTGATAAAGGCAGTGATCCCATCAGCATCCTGTGAGATAAAATGGTGACCTTGCTTCTTGTAAAGGAGTGGGTTTGCCTTTGTTGTAGCCCTGTAATTTCAAGGAAAAGTAAAAAATCTTGTGAAGTGCCACTAGACTCTAAGTTATCTTCTGAGTCTAATGTGCTTTTATTTAAAACTAGCCTATCAAGGTGGATAGACTTGTGCTAGTGTACCCTCTAGTTAATGAATAACCTGCAACTTGAACCAACAACTTCTGAGAGACTGATTTGATATGTGTTACCTGGGAACAGCCTGATACAGAAAATAACAAGAGATGGCCAAGCTGAGTATTTATATGATGTTCTTTTGGGGAAAAAAAGTACAAAAAACTTCATATGATCTCATTGAAATTTGTTTTTTGTTTCTGTATGTTTTGGGGGGTATTTGGTATGTAAATATTCTTTCCCTCCTGTATTTTCTTTCAGTAGACAAGTTTCATAACACGTAATTAATTTTTTTGTTAGAAAAATAATTATGTCTCTTCAATCATATATATGTTAGCTAACACAGAAAATGGAATGTATTTAATATTTCTGAAGGGAAGAAATAGCAGTTCAACATCCCTGCTGAACTCACATACATAATATTGTCTGTGAGATTACTGTGATGTAATGCCCATGATTCAGTTAGCAGTTCTCTAAAAATCATAACTTCACCACTTCTCATTTCTGATTTATCTGAACTTTGGAATTAACGACTGAAGCTAAATACACTTCAGCATTCAAACCTCGTAAATGAGGGGAAGGAAAAAGATGTCACCCACAGACTTGACCCATGTTCAAGATTTTGTCTAAGAACTAATCAGTCTTGATTTGTGTGGAGTATTTTGCTCTTTTAAAGGCAGAGCAGCATAGGAAACCTTGAGGTGGAACTTAGAGTATCCCAAGGCTTAGCAATAACTGCTGTGTTAGGGCTGTCTTAGGGATTCTTCTTTTCTTCCCCTATCCTCCCTTTCATGGAGTTCACCATTGCTGTTGGGGGTAGATTTAAAATTTAAATGTAGAATTCTCTTTGAAACTAGTTTTTTGCATTTTCATTAGGGATTTGGACTTCTAAGTTGATTCCTTTTTGTGGCAAAAAGACCTGAGAGGCACAATATGGTTTTTCAGTCTGTTTTAAGAGACTTTTATGAGAAATTGAGGCTTTCAGCAGTTCTAAAGGACTAAGACAACCCTGAAACCTCAACTTATTAGATTGTACAGATAAAGCTATTGATATTTTTTGGACTTTCAAACAAAGTGCAGGTAAAATATCCTCAACTGAAGGAGATTGTATCTGTGCTTTTGAAGTTCCTTTCATTCCCTGTTTAAATGAGTACAAAATGCCTCTTGAGCATAGGCGTGTAGAGCAGAAATAAAATGATCAAAAGGATCTCCAGCTCTTAGATGGCTAATTCTTCTTTCTCTGCATGAAAATCTGTAATAAATTCAAATTCCTGTGGAAAGTACTTTTGAGTAGACTTGTAATCTCCAAAAATTATCCATGTATGTTATGTATTTGGTTTATGCCTTGTTACCTAACTTGATTTTCTGGAAAATGAAGGGTAAAGGAAGGACTTGGATGTCTTATACACAACACAGGCTGTTCAGGAATAAAATAAGATGTAGTTGAGCCAGTCAAGAGAAATAATAGCCAGTCTAGGTTTAATTTCTAATTCAGTTCTATTCCTAGAACTAATTCGTGATTATATCAAGGAAGTGAAAGAATGATACTTACAGAATTAATCAGAAATTCTCCTTTCAAGTATTATTAGCAAATAAAGATTTCAGGCATGGTGCTCAGGTGTCTGGCTGCACAGCTTTGAAGATGAGGAATATGAAAAGATACTTGGGCCTTTGCACTCTAGAGCCCTGGGATTGCCTGCCAAGGGAGGATACAAAGAGTAGCATTAACTTGAAACATGTTTTTCACCTTGCAGTACTATAAAATTTAGTTTGAAAATGTGAATTTCAGGCACCATGTATTTGTGGAAAATCTGAGTATAGAAGAGAGCAGGAACTGCTTAAATGGTTCTTTTAGCCACTGTGGGAGATGGGTTACTAGACTTGTATGGATATTTGGTTTGACTCAAATTTCTTTTGTGATGCCGTAAGACTCTGAAAGGAACATGTGTGGCGTATTTTCTTTTGGACTCTTGAGCATAAAAGTCCTTAAAGGCACTCAGAACACCTCCAGATATATTTCTACAGTCTTCACAGCAGTCTTTCTTACAAAATAGAATGAGTTTTAAATCTTTAATTAAATTCTGGAATGAAAAATGTTGTCTAAACCAGCACTCCTCCTGTGAAGCCTTAAAAGACAATATTTATTATGTACTTGCAAAAAAGTTAATTATTGGATATGCTTGTCTCTAATTGTGACCTTAATAATGAGTTTTCTATCATTCCCAAAGTCCATATTTTAAATTACATTAATAACATTATATGCACACATGATTAGAAGGTAGAAAGGATTTATAATCTGACCTTTCATGTATTTTGTGTTGTAAGAAAGCTAATCTCATCTGCACAGGAACCAGACCTCTATAGAATATCTGGAAAATTCCATAGATCTTGAAATGAAACTGTTGTGATTTACTGTAAGGTGTAAAATTTGTGACCACAAAGAGATATTCTCCCAGTCACTTCAGTGTTTTGGGAAAAATAGGTTCCCCATCATGTGAGAAAGCAGTGGAACTTTGCGGGTAGCTGTCCATCCATGAAAGGAAGCACAGATTGCCTGTTTCAGGAATGGGTGGGCTGTCAGTGCCCACTGGGACTGTTGGACACCAAAGAGTTCTGCCATATGCAGATCTGTTCTCTCTACTTGTGCATGTTGTTCTGAAAGCAGTGGTGGCAATGAAACACTCAGCTGCTTTTTCAGACTAATAAAAACACCTCTGTTTTAATGTATACAATATAAAATACATGTAAATAGAAATGCAGTATGCTCTCTATGAAGTATTGGTGTTAACAGATTCATTTCTTCAGTACCTCTTTTATTTTTTCCTGTGTTTATTTTGGTATTGATTTTTTCTTTTATTTCAATCTTTGCATCATAGAACTGACTTCAGTAATTCTGTTTAGATGATGCACTTCTGGTAGAATTCTTGGAATCAGCCTTATCAAATTGCTTTTTTAATGATGGTTTTCCTCTGGGGTGTTAGCTGGTGAGTTTGTGCAATATGTTTTAGAAACTATGTTGTTTTCCCTGGGAAATGGTTTATTCATACAGCAATCACCCAAACACATTTTATTGTCAGAAATTGCATAAAATTCAGTTGTGGTGCCTCTGCAAATTTTCTTCTATACAAAGAATGAAAATATCTTGCAGTGAAAGATCATGACTCACTGGCATTGGTAATTACACAACTGTTTTCAGTTTGAATATTAAAACTACACTCTACTACCTAAAAATGACAATAGTTTTCACTTTATCTCACAGTCACAAAGAGTGTTTCAGTAGTTTAGGAAGATGATGATGAAGGAATTCTGCCATTTGTAGATGTTGAGAAAATTCTTCCTGTGTTTGTACTGGTACTTAAGAGACTGTGTTCATATCAGGTAACAGGTGTTCCACTGAAAATATGAACAGGATAAAAGATCCAAAACCGTAGTTATTATTAGTGCTTGGCAACTTATAGTACTGCCATACATCATATTGTAAGATGATGTGATGTACAATACCAGTTTTTGTGTCTCAGAATTTTTACAGATCTGTTTGGAAAGGTCATTGGAAAAATCTGCTTAGTTTGATTCACTGCCATTTCAACAAGTACGGAGCTCATGTTATTATAGTATCTATTATTTAGTTTCTTTTTCTTCAGTGCTCTCTCTACATTGACAGAATCGTACTTAGCCTGATATCTTACAGCAACTCTTCTACTTTCAAAAATACCCATTTTAATTTGAAAATGCCACTAGTGAATGAAATACTGTCTTACTATATTATCTGAATGTTTTATAGTGATGTTCCAGTAATAATAATAATAATCTCATACTATTCCTATGACTTTCTTACCTTGGTGTATTTGCTGGAATGCAAAAGCAGTGGGAGATTGCTGTCCTTGGTGTGTGTGTAAAGACTTGCTAAGAGATTCTTACTGGAAGTCTTTAATCTTTCCATTTTTGGCTTTCTCACCAGCCTGTGGATTAGGGCTTGTGGGGAGGAGCAGCAGCAGGAGCAAAGCTGCAGCAACCACAGCTCCAAGGAATGTGCGGGAATAGGGAACCCACACCTCTGACGGAGTGGGGGAATGCCTGTAACTAATTATAACTTGAGGGGATTGCAGCTTTTGGGGATTAGTTCTTGAAGGGTGCTTAGAAAATTAGTAGGTGTGTGTTAATACCTTGTGAAGTTGAGGTTTATGTGTGTTACTGCTGGTATTGATTCTGCACATTTCCTGCCTGTGCTGTTGATGGTGTTGCTAATAAATCAAACTGCTTTGATAGTGAATTGATTGGTAGGTTTTGAATTGAGTAGCTTTCCTCCAGACAAGGTACTTAATATTGATTAACACATTAAAAATTTTAGGAGTAATCCAGCAGCAGTTTAAATGCAGTTAAACCAGTTTGCTGATTTTTCTCTCCCATTATTCCGTGTGGCTGCTCCTAATTGGATTTACATCATAGCTAAAAAACCCCCTAGCCCTAGCTTCATTAGTGACCCCCATGGAATGGAAAGTTTCAGATTTTCATCATAAGCATTCAGTAAAGCAGTCATTGTCCATAAATCAGCTAAGTGTTACTGCATTTTATTTGTACTTCCATCACGAGCACTTAGTGTTAAAAACAACCCCAAACAAAAACCCTTACAGACACACACACACACATGTGCACACCCTCCCTCCTGCAGCATTACTGACAATATTTTCTAGGCAGAAAACTTTGGAAAAAAATACAACCAAACACCCACCCAGCTGCCTGCCTTGGGCAGCTGCTTCTCATTCTGTTAGTAATTGCCTGCATTCTAGGTGCTTCTCTCAGGACTGCAGTGAAATTGCATGCAGAAGGTCTGACTAAGTGGTCACAAGGGTCTATTCTTGCTTTAAGAAATTCCTGACTCCTGAAGGTTGCTAAACCCATTCAGTTTCTACTGAATGAACTGGAATTGAGTGTACGGAGTTCTTTGCAAGGAAGCACTTTTTATAAAGAAGCCTTCAAAGATTTAATAAGCTATAAAAGGTGAGATTGAATCTGCTCTGATTAGCACCTGTAAATGAGCTTGAACTGACTACAGTGATCAGATGCTGACAGCCCCCTTCTGCATAAAAGTAAAGATAATTACCCAAGAAGTAATTTCCTGGATGGGTTTAGCCTTTCAGAGTGTGGTTTTTCTGTATGTATTGCTGGTTGTAAGTTCCTGTCAAGCTGAAACTCAGCATTTGGCATTGTCTCTTAATTTTGTACCTACAGAAGGCAGCAGGAAAATTTCCAGTGACTGCAGTGAGTTTTGAGTTGAGATCTGATCAAATATTCTGTGGTATTTTTTATCACTAATGGCAAGTACATGATTTGGTTTTCAAGTCTTTGTGAAGGGTGTGGATGGGGAAAAGAGAGCAGACGGTTTTAAGTTTTTTAATCTGTTTAGAAAGTTTCAGGTTCAGGGTGTCTTGGAGCCCCTGGGATGTTTACAGTTCATGAACTCATTTGCAATCATTTTTCTATGACTTTTTCAGCCATACGTTGACGCCCTGTAGCTTATGTGGTTATTTTCCAGTTGACAGACTGGTGCTGGAACATGAATTGTGTACTTCTGAATCTGTAATTAAGCATAAAAGTATTCATAAGGAACTAGGGAAGAAAAGAAGCTTTATAATGGCTCTCTCCAGTATATGCCTCAAACTGATGAGACAGAGCAGGTCAGCTTCCTAGAAATGTTTCTCACTAGGGTTTCCTAGCCACGTACCGACCCCCTTGGCAGTCTCCAGATAGCAAGCAGGTCAGTTGTGTCCACTCTGTGTTCCCCTAGAAGTCAAAATCCTTTCTGAAACACAGACCCCAATCACACTGTGGCAACACAATTGCATGGAGAATTATATCCTCCTAGCCATGGTAGGTGTGATGTTAAACACAGGCTCTCCAGAGAGTGGCACCATAGGTCCTGAATTCTGACACACTGTCAGAAGGTCTTCATCAAAGAGCCCTGCAGCAAGAGCAAGCTGAACCATGGTTCCTGTCTATTGAAAACAAAAAGTGGGGGGGATTTTTTTTTCCAAATTATAATGTTGTTTGGGTTTTGGTTTGCATTTTATTTTTTGTGAGAGGAGTGCTTTAAGGGCAGGGGCCTGAGAAAAATGAACTGTTTCAGGCATATCTTCATATATCTAAAGTTGTGGCTTCTAATAATTTACAATATATCTGCACAAATTAAGTAAGAAAATCTTGCCTTGAGCTTACTTAGATTTAGTATTGATTTTGATGGTGGATAAAAACTGTTTGGACCTGAGCTATTTTCAGAACATGTCTCTAATCAACTAATAAGCTTTATTCTTAGGATTGTGCTGGACTAACAAAGCTTTAGAACTGGTAAAATAATGTATTTATGGAGAGCTGACCTTTCTGTACTTGGATCTTTATATCAGCCTTTTCTGAAATATATATTTTTTAAACTTTTAAGAACTAAAATACAATTTTTCTTTCAAGAATGTCTCCTAGTAGGGCTTTTTCTTCCTGTTTGAAAGTGGTTCTTCTAACTACATGATGTAGCAATTCAAAATTATTTGTACACATTGAAAGAATTTGAAAATTATTTCCTGATTATATGGAGACAACTTTCAAAAGCGAGTTTTATCTGATATTTGTTTTCCCTAATAATTGTGTAAAGTTATTGCTTCTTATTGAGTAAACTCTGTTACTAGAATAGCTTTGAAAAGTGTGCCAAAAAAGAACTGCAATCTTGTCAAACTACATTCTGTATAGAATTTAAATGAATCCAAATTTGAGAGTCATCTATTTTAAATTGTCTTTCATTGTGGCAGAACAAACAACTGAGTTTTCAATGTGACACAGCTGCAGAAACTCTCAAACCACAAAAAAAGCCCCAGACAAAAAGCCCTGTAATGGTAAATTTGTAACTATGGATGGTTAGCTTTCCCTCAAAGTAAAGGGAAATAAGGTTTTATTTACATCAAATAAAGTTAGAATATTAAAAAAAAAAAAACCCTGAAACGGAGGTGCTTCCCCTGGGTAGGAGCTGAGTGGATGCCACGTTTCTTAGAAATCTGTGTCAGCTGAAAAAAGCTGTGAAGTTTGGATTCCTTCTGACACCAAATGAGTTTGTGCTTTCACTCATGGAGATACTGGAGAGTGTTTCAGCAGAGCTGCATTTGCTCAAGAGAAACACTCAAGGATGTGCTGCTCTGCTGAGTTTAAGTCCATAAATTGTAGCTGTAACAGCTGTGGAAGACACAGGAATATTTGACTTTTTGTTAGTACTGCACATTAGCTAAAATTTTGCTGGGAGTGGAGAAAGATATTTCTTGGCTGCCACAGGTACGTTGTAATTACTGGAGCACTATGTTCAGATAAATGGAAGACAAAGTACGTGGGATTAATCATCTGAGAACAAGATTGTTCTTCCAAGTTCTGTGGTAAGACTTCACAGCTTTTTTCCCTGTTTTGGAGCAGGGGCTTTGCAATCCTTTAGGTGTTTGCTCTTTAAATTGGATAGTGTTGCAGGCTTCAGTAACAGTTCAAGGCAGGGCAGTGCTGGTGTATGTGCTTCATGCAAGAGGTTTTTTTCTCCTGTAAAAACCTTATATTAGAGATTAAAGGAATACTCTACAAAAGTGTATCCTCCTGCTTTTCTTTCTGTTGCCTCATTCATACTAGATGTCCTCCATTGTTTTGTTTGGTTTTTTAATATTACTTCAGGAATATTTTTCCCCGATGCATTTTATCCTTCATTGCATGATTATCCTTTATTCAAGCCTATTCACTCTCTAACTTGCTTCTCCATGTTGTACCTCTTTTGTAGGTCTTTTGTGTTTACTGTTCTTGCCATATATAGCTGCCATATAGTCCATGGTTTCTCATCTTCTGCTGGTAGTTCCCTGGATGCCTTGGTTTTCAAAGCTGAACCCTCCGTTCTGAATCCTGTGGCCTTCAGAGTCTATTTATCTGGACACAGAGAAGCATGTAGTAGGGTTTTTGCCTCCAGTCAGTTGATAGATTATAGTTCAAATAAAGTAATATTATGCCAATGGATGAAAATAAGTTCCAGTACAAAGCACTGGCTATGCTTTCGCTCTGTTTTCACTGGGATTTTCCTAGAAAATTGGAGGTGAAGTGTAAAACTATGTAACGAGAAAGCATCCTTTGCTTTTCCTCCTTGCAGCTTTACCAGGTGAAATGAACCTATAAAAACTGCACACGTGTCTGTATCCAAAAGTGGAATATATGAATTCAAACTTGTATTTGTAAAAAACTTAGAAAGCTGGTGGGTTACTAATAACTGAGTTCTTTAGAGCCTTGTTTACTGTTTTCAGCTTTGGTACATGGATATGGTGATGGGGGACATGTGTCCTCTTAAATTCCCATGATAATACATTTTTAAATTTCTTTTTTATCTGTTCCATAAAATAAAAAATTACATGCACAATAGGGTCTATTTGTGATCAGGATTTCTGGTACTAGGAGCTAACAGACATATTACCATTAAATAGAACAATTTTAATGTTCTTTAGAAGGTGTACTTCTCATCATAGTTTGAATGACTGACTTACTATGGGTTCTGGAAGACATTTGATTAATTTATTCTTCTTGTTATGGGGAATTTCACTTGGGGAAACTTAGTGAGGCTTTAAAAAGGTTTTAGGTGTTTGTATTGCACCTTGAATAAACTCTTCTTTTAATGCCAGTAGGCCAAAATCCTGCAATGGGAGAAGAGTGCAGGTGGCCCTTGGGAGGGTGCTGCTGTCACCAGGTGCTGCTGTCCCCTGAGGGTAATGAAGCCACGTGCCAGCACCTCCCCACCGTATCAGCCCTGGTAACACAGAGGAACAGTTTGGACTTTCACTGACCTGTTTTACCAGTTGTAAGGAATAGGGAAATCGGGCTCAAATAGCTCCTTTTCCTGCACTAACAGACTGGGAAAGATGAGAAAGCAAAGTGTTTTAAGACTGTCATTTGAACCTTGTGATGCATGCCCTAAGAGGTGTTGGAGATTTCAGTCAAAAGGTTAATTTAAGGCAACTGTGAAATTTAATTTTACAGTCTGTCTTGCACTGTTAGGGGGAGAAATTAATTTAGCGGTAGATTCTGGGGGATGAAATGCAAGATCAGACCTTCTGCAGTTGACCTCTGCTCCATTGTTTTCAGCTGTAGACAGTTTTATTTGAATCTAACAAGCAGCAGTATTTGCACAAACACTTGGATATATGGAATTCTGGAGGAAATGCATTTTTGAAACAGACTATTCCTCCTTCAAATGCCTGGGGAAGAGAGGGGTTTGAGGTGAGAATAAGCTAGGGGTCTGTGTTTATTGCATCCTGTGATTGTTGTCCTGGGTACCACATCACTTATCATGGACTTTAAAGTGATCCTAAGCATTAATTCGTGATTGGAATTTGAAATTGTGATTAGTCTTCAGTTTTAGAGCAGGGTAGGTGAGCAGACACCAGAGAGAGGTGTTGAATGCAAGTGTCACTTAGAAAAAGTAGATGCCCTGACAACAAATTAGGATCAGGATGTGTCAGAATGCTCATTTTTGGTGACTTGCTGTCACTGTAGAGAGTTTCTCGGAGAAAGCTGAGGAAAAGTATTTGTCTGGTAACAATTTTTGCTGGTGTGTTACAAGAGAACCTTCCCTATTTCTTTTATACTGTGTGCCATTTATAGGCCATAATTGTGCCTTATGATTCTTCTCCTCTTCCTCTTGGGACAGACTATTTGAAAGGGCACAGCTTTTAGACATTCAAGGTTCTCAATTGCAAATTAGCACCAATCTTTATGCACAGAGTTGTATTTTTATCACTAAGAAATATGTGATTATGTGACATGAAATCTCAGGTTTTTACTGGATGCTGTAATTAATGTAAGGAATAGTTAATGCAAAGAAATCTACTATGTATGTGTAGTACTGCACTTTAGTTAGAATTTTAAAAATGCAGTAATGTCACAAAAATCGTACTATTAATGTGGCAGAACCTTGCTTTACACATTTCTGTTACATTGTTTTGTCTTGTTCAAAAACTTAGTGCTTACATCAAGAAGGAAAGCAAACTTTTCAGTTGAAGGGGGGCATTATTGTTTACTAATAGTGAATGTGAGTCAAAAGTCCTGAATTCAAGTCTCAAATTTTGGAAACTGCAGTTTTTGGTCACTGAACTATTCTAAACTTAAATGGTAGTAAATTAAATAGTAAACAAGCTGTACATGAACTGTAGGCTCCATGGTAACTAAAAATACTGCAAAAATGTAATTAGGACCAGCTACAGCATTAAAAAAGCACTCCAGATAAAATAGCCAAGCTGTTTTTAATGTAACACTAGAAATTCCAGAAGATACCAAGGTCAATCAGGCAAGAGCAAATCAGTATTGAATACACTTCTTCCTGCACCAGAAAAGGCACTCCAGCATAGACTTAGATCAGAAGGTGCAGCATTGTAGCAAAAGTGGAGCATGTAAATTTTGGGTCTCATACTAATTTTTGTAAATTGCTAGCTTTGGAAAGAGTTTATAAGAGTCAAATGTTTGGACACAACATATAGGAATTAAAATGTATCTGATAGGAGTGATCTGCTCATAGTCCAGTTACCAAAAAGCACAGTGAAAGTGAGTATTTTAGACTGTAAGCCTATTTTAGGCTCTAAGCTCTAGGTTCTTTCACCCAAAATATTGGTGTTCCATCATTATTTCGAGCATTCCTAAGAGTGTTCCAAGTTGTGCAGGGTGGAGGTGGCTGTGCTGTCCCAGCTCATGGCTTTCTCAGAGCTGGCATTCTCCTGGTGAATCACCCCTGCGTTGGATGCTGTCTGCTCCCACAGCGTCTGACTGGAGGACTCCAACCTATCTTGCAGGATAATTTCAGACCCCTTTACACATCTGAAGTGATCATACTCTGGCCCCAGATCTTCCTAACTTAAGTCTTGCAAGTTGTCTGTGATGTGCTAAGCCAAGAGTAGGCAAGAAAATTTATGATATGCAGTGCTTTATCATAAGTAGTGATTTGTTCTTTATTTTACTGAAAAGAGTAGCTATTTATAGCATTTTCACTCTCCCAGAAAATTAGGTTGCAGACAGCTGAATTTTCTAGCAGTTATGCAAACTTCTGAGAGAGACTGGACTTACTAATGCTGATCAAGTAATGAAGCAACACAAATATTATTTTTTTCGGGTTTCTCAGGTTTTGGAGACATCACAGAAATGCTAATCTGACCATCCTCCAGCAGTGCTGTGTTGTTCCACAGAGCAGAAGGGCTCTCAGGCACAAGTTTCAGGGGGAAGTAGAAATTTATTTGGCTGAAGGGGTGATGAGAGTGCAGCTGGGTCAGGAGGGAAGGACAGGAACTGACTCCTCCTGGATGGTAGGGACTGTTTGGTGGTGCCTTGTGCTAGAACTGGGACAGATACCTGAGCCTTGCTGATTCTCTGCTGAGTTCCAGTTCTCTCTGAACTCTACATCTCTGCTTCCCCAAGGAGGAATCTTTAGATACGTAAGGCAAATGTGAATTCCCGTGTATTGTCCTGATACTAAAACCCACTGGATTGATATAATCACACCAGTCAGAGTTAAGGCAGGGTCATGATTTACTTCAGATGATTCCATGAACCTTTTGTTCATCTGCACTCATAATTGAAAGCCAGGCCCCTTTGTAAATGACATTTTAAAGAGTCTGACATTTAGTCAAGGTGACCACCAGTAGGTAACTTTTAGAAAAATCAATAATGCAAATAGTGGTCTGTTAGGAGAAATACCACTGCGAGGTCAGTTTTAGAATAAAGCTCATTCTACTTGCATCATTGTCCCCTCCCTTTGCAAAAAGAGAAAAAGTCACTGTTTTAATTGCTCTGTGTGCTGTGTGACACTGCAGTGACTGCTTGTGTAGGCAGTCTTCCAGTCAGAGCTGTTACTTGGCTGTGTTAGTGTAGGGCAGCAGTCTGGCTTTAAGGATGCATGCTTGTCTTTTGTTAGCAGCAAAGCTGTCAGGATAATAAATGAAAGCAAGGCTGGTGATTTTGAAATGGATGGTCTGAATCACGTATCAGCAGGCATTCTGTTAATATGGTTACGCTATTTAACGAGAAAGTCTCCACTCTAGCAAAGGAGGATACGTTGCTTTTGTTTCCAAAAGTTAGAGCCTAGATAAAACAGTATTTAATCAAGGAAGATGATTAAAAAATTATACTACAGGGTATATAAATAATTCTGGTTTTTCCTTCTGACAAAAAACTTGATCTTCAAATTGAAGTCATGTTTGAATTCCAGTTTGTATTTTTGTAATAACATGTTTTAGTGCCAATACAGTGTTAAATAAGTTTGTTCTGTACCATCTACAGGAAGCCCCTCTCTGAATGGAAGGAAGCTTTTACAGGCTCACGAGACAATGCATCTGTGCTAAGTTCTCCAGCAGCATCTGACAGTTCTACTCATGATTGAAGAAATGTGGAGCTGAGAATGACAGAATACATTGAGAATGACGCTAAAACAGGTAGGAAATGTTCTCTATTGTCTTAGGCTCTATTAAGAGGAGCACTGTAAAAAATGGAATACTGCATTTAATATACGTGCAGTTATGCTGCACGCAGCAAACCAGGCAGCAGCAGAGATTTGTGCAGGAAGATGCCCTGAGACGCCGAGCCTAGCGATAGCTCGGAAGCACAGCGTCTCGCTGCTGACAGCCCTGGCAGGCGAGTCACAGCGGTTTAGGGCAAGCCCCAGGCTAAGGTGGTAGAGGCGTCGGTGGAGGCAAAGGAGCAGGAGGCACTCTCTGTATGGGTTCCACAAACAGGGTTTATTGCAGGTGAAGGGTCCAAGGACAGAAAGCTGGTTTTACAAGAGGGTCCAGGGGTTTTATACTCAGGAAAAGAAAGGCAGGGATAAGGGTAACAACCAATCCAGTAAGGCAACAGGGGAGGGGTTAACTGGGAAGTAGCCAATGGGTGTAGCACATAGGAGGGGTCACAGGGAACAGCCAATGGGGGCATGGAGTAACATAGAACTTTCCAGAACTGATACATATTCAACTAAGAGGATACATATTTAGGCACTTACAGATAAAACTAGGAGGGGAGAACAGTAACCAATCAACTTGTATTAAACAAATTAAGGAAACAAAGGATCATTGGGACTCGCCATCACCACATCCTAGATGTTGGTTCCTGGCCACCAGGACTTGGATCCTCTTGTTCCCTCTGGGGTCATAGTGGCCACAGCCACTTGCACCGCAACAATGCCCCGTAGG